>NC_028639.1:9916730-9971695 GCF_001406875.1 Solanum pennellii
TATATATATATATATATATATATATATATATATCGAGTATACGTAGACCCTTCGTATAGGAAGGTTACATAGCCTTCTACTCTTATTGCACATACATATATTTAAAATGGCAAATAGTCTCAAAGATTGTCTCATTTCATACCATCTAAGCGAATCATAACAATTTGGGCATAGCCCTACATCAAACGTAAAGAAGCACATATAGGCTTATACAAGTCGTACACAATGAAAGTGGAATGAACATAAAATTCTTAGAAAACAAAGCAACTTCATAAGCAAGATATTGACATCGTCCTCGAAAAGTGAGGACCTACCCACTTTGATGATAGAGAATATCCAAGCCTTCTTCAAGTCGTCTCAAATGAGCCTTCAATGACCAGAACCTAAAATGTTTTTGGGACAAAAGTAGAAAATGGGGTTAGTACTCCACATGTACTAAGTATGAGACTATATGCATATAAAAGCAAAACATGATAAAAAGGGACATTTAGTCAAAACATGCCATTTTACCCTTTTTAAAGTCTACAAAATCAAGCAAGTCATACCAATCAACCAAACATGCTTACTAACTCAAACAAGTAATATGTATCCCAACATACTTGAACCCATGATTTGCTACAACCCTATCATTAAGGAATAACATCACAAACATGGCTAAGAGTCAACTATATCATGATAAGCAAGACAACTACCCATGAATCCTTATCAAGTCAACAAGTGCAATGAACAAGCAAAGCCCCATAACCTTACTCAATCAAGTAGCCTCAACAAGAAACCATAACCAATGTCCAACTTCACATAATATAACATTTAGATATACATTCCATCTTATTTTAACAACAAAACCCAACACATACTTATAACTGAACTAATCAACATAGAGTACTAACAATGTGCAAGTTCATCATGTACATATCATATACCATCATAACATAAACATATATAAGAGCATCCTCCAAAGAGTCCCCTCAAGGCTAACTAGTGCAATGTTTAGGTAGAGTCCCTGTCACGTATGGATTTACCCCCTAGACGTAACCGGTGTCGTCGTCCTCTTTGAGGACTATGACTAGCCTCTTAGTCTTACATCATTACATTCATAGGTCAAAAATACAGAAGAATTTAAACTTTCCTTTAACATCTACTTGGAGGTTTACATAGACCTCTACATACACAAAATATTTATTCGCATCAATTTACATAGACCCTTCATATAGGAAGGTTACATAGCCTTCTACTTTTGTTGCACATACATATACTTAATATAGTAAATAGTCTCAAAGATTTTCTCACCTAATACCATCTAAACAATCATAACAATTTGCGCATAGCCTACATCAAAAAGTAAAGAAGCCACATATAGGCTTATACAAGTCGTACACAATGAAAGTGGAATGAACATAAAAGTCTTAGAAAAAGCAAAACAACATCATAAGCAAGATATTGACAGCGTCCTCGGAAGGTGAGGACCTACCCGCTTGGATGATAGAGAATATCCAAGCCTTCTTCAAGTCGTCTCAAATGAGCCTTCAACGACCGAAAACTAAAATGCTTAGGAAAAAGGGAGAAAAATGAGGTTAGTACGCCACATGTACTAAGTATGCGACCCTATGAACATACAAGACCAAAACATGCTAAAAAGGGGCATTTAGTTAAAACATGCCATTTTACCCTTTTAAAAGTCTCATGCATAGCTAAGCAAGTCATACAATTCAACCAACATGGTTACTAACTCAAACAAGTAGAATGTATACCAACATACTTGAACTCAAGATCTACTACAACCCTATCATTAATGAATAACATCACAAGCATGAATAAGAGATAACCATATCATAATAAGCAAGACAATTACTCATGAACCCTCATCAAGTCAATAAGTGCAATGACCAAGTAATGCCCCATAACTTTACTCAATCAAGTAGCTTCAACAAGAAACCATAACCAATGCCCAACTTCACATAATCAACCTTTAAGAATGCATAATGACATACTTTAGTAATATAATCAAGTTACATGCTCCAAAGGATAATCATCATCATACAACACTATTTATATTATACATCATCATATTATCATCATTTACATCATTATCATATACATACATAATATTAAATTCCTAAAGCTCCCATCAAGGCCAACTAGTGCAAGACATAAGTAGAGTCCCATACCTCTACCTAAGCTAATATAAACCTCTCAAGTCACCTTAGTTAGTTTATACTTCATTACTTCATTTTAGTTTAGGGAACACTTGCCTTAACCGACATAGACCATATCAGCTAAATGTGGAATCCGGTGTCATAAAATCCCACACCGATGGAAGGTGGTCTACCGGCCAAGGTAAAACCTAACATAAACATAACTTTCTAAGGGATCCACTAGCAAGTATCCTATGGTGGCAACATAGTTTATGGAACTTGGGGGAATTATGGAAATATCACTCTACATCCTTTTTGTTCGTGAGGCTATCCACCCCGTGAGAACCGTAGTGAACCCTACCTTTCCTACTTGGAAAGGTGTAACTCCCTCACATACAAGATCACTCGATGCTAAGCTAAGTCCCTTTATTGAAATGTATTTAGGTCTTTATTAACAATCATAACTTAGTTTAGGTCATAGGGTCTAGCCCTTGTATAATCATCATCATCATAGCTCATTAAAAATTGCATGAGTATAGTCCTTTCATCACAATTCATATAAGTGAGGTTAACACATTTCATATCACCTCATAATAGGGCACATTGATAAACATCATTATTCTTATAACATTTACACCCTAATCAACCTCACAACCAAAGTAAAGACATTTCAATTCAATCATCATACCATCCTATCAATTCTAGAGAAGGTATACTCCAACACAAAATCATGACTTAACCACAATTAACTATAAATTGAAGTAAATATAGAGATTCTAAGACTCACCAAGTCTTCTTAACAATTCATGACCAAGGTCTTACCATCAATCCATAACTCAACCCAATTTGGGGAGTAACACCATCACACCATGATAACCAATAAAATAACAAGGTCAATTGCATCTCTATATCACAATTCAACACTAGATCATAGCTTAAGACAAGGTAATTAGGTCAATTTCACAATATACTTCATAACCTAAATCACATCTCAAGAACTAGCATAATAGACCTATAATTCATCTTAATTTTTTCGTAATAATACAATAGGATAGTAATCTAATCAATAATCAAGCCACTTGAATGATCACAATACAATATAGATTAAGATCACAACCTAGGGTTAGGGGTTTAGGATCATGTTCTTCAATTTAGACCAAATCATAAACAATTACCATAATAAAGTTAAAATACATGTTAATCTACTCAATATAACCTAAAATAATCATCAACAACTTAATTCATAACTTCAATTTCGTAATTGGATGAGACCCACATGAAAACTCAATTTTTGAAATCCATTTTGAAGGAACCCTTTGAGGAAACAACTCAAAGGTGAATAGATCCCATACCTTAAAGTTTGATGAATATTTGATGGTGAATTCGTCCCTTTCCAGCCCCCAAACCCTTCTCCTTGATAGTCTTCAATGGTGAGTTCAAGTAGAGAGAGAAAGAAGAGAGAAGGAAGAGAGTTTGTATTTGAGAGTTGTAATTAGGTTAATTGGGGTTGGGGCCTTTATATGGGAGTTAGGTTAGTTAATTAGTTTACCATTAATCCCTAACTAACCCATAAACCATTTAATTAATTTGTTGGATTAACATTTAAAATGTGCAGCAACTCAAGACCCCTCATAGACGGAACCCCGCCAACGGGCCGTTCGTGAGTCGACGGCTGCCTCCCCCTCCGTCCTACACTCCGTAGGTGAGTTAAGAGACTGTGCAGACGAGGGTCTTACTCAACTTGTCTAACTGTGGGACAAAGGTGGCATCGACGCCCCGTCAGTCCACACACGGGCCATTGACTGCCTCGTCGATGCAGACCGCTTTAGGCAGTTTTGCCTCAACTGCAAAGGTCCTCCTCAAGGGACCTTGGTTGGTCCTTGGGGAGTCGTACCCAGACGTTTCAACCATGAAACAACTCAAAAACATATTAGATACCTTTTTACTGATATTCATACATTTTCGACTCCTAAAAGCTAGTCAAATAGGCTAAGGCTTGCTAGTACCTCTTTGAACCAACTTCCGGATGTCATGGACGTTCTTGGACATTTTGGTTCTTAAACTTCATAAATGACCTATATTTATTAAAATGGACTTGTAACAGTACTTATACCTCATTAAACCTATGTTAGGATCTAAGAATCGTCTTGGATTTTCAAAGTGTTACATTATCCCCCCCTTAGGAATATTTGTCCCCGAATGACATTAAAATTCTTTTGAAGGAAGGAATAGACTAAAGACTAGCATCCCAACCAAATCAACAATATTAAATCAATATAAATCATATCATCTCAATCAAGGCAATGCAAAACTTCAATTACCAAATATAAAACTCAAACATAACTTCATGAGGCTTTTCCTTCTCACTACAACACATAAGTTCAACATACATTACATGAGCTAATTAGCACAAAGTTCAACTTATTAACATGCTACATATCATTTAATAAAGACTCACCATATCAAAATGCACTACATAACTCAAAACAAACAAAAGAAAAAATTTCAAGTTCAAAGGCATTATTCACTGTAACTTCACTGTGAAGTATTCAAAAATGCATGTTTAGCAAAACTTCACCCAAAAATCAAGACACTTCAATATCTAATCATATTTATATAATTAAAAGAATGAGTAACCTTAATTTTCAAAAATATGAGGGTAGCGGGACTTTATGTCGGCCTCGGCTTACCATGTTGCACCCTCAACTAGGTGATTCTTCCATAACACTTTTACGGAAACCACCTCTTTGTTCCTTAACTTCTTGACTTGTCTATAATGAATTTGAACCGGAACTTCCTCATAAGAGAGGTTATCCTTGACACCAAGACCCTCAATAGGAAGAATGCACTCGGGATCACTGATCCACTTCTTCAACATGGAAACATGGAAAACCGGATGAACTGAAGTCAATTCACTAGGGAGCTCCAATTCATAGGCCACCTTACCAACCCTTTGAAAAATTTCATAGGGACCCACATAACGAGGAATTGATTTTCCTTTCTTGCCAAATCTAACCACTCCTTTCATTGGCGAAATTTTCAAATACACCTTATCACCCTTTTCAAACTCCAAATCCCTTCTCCTATGATAGGCATAAGACTTTTGCAACCCGTTCCTTATGATATGAACCTTCTCTAAGGTCATATAAATCAAATCGGACCAAGAAGCAAAGGCTCACCTACTTCAAACCACCCTATAGGAGACCTACACCTTCTACCATAGAATGCTTCAAAAGAAGCTTGGAGATGGATGAATGAAAACTATTATTATAAGTAAACTCCACCAAAGGCCAATGCTTATCCCAATTCCCTTTAAAATCAATAATGCAAGCCCTAAGAATATCCTCAAGGGTTTGAATAGTACGCTCCGCTTGACCATCCATTTGGGGATGAAAAGCGGTACTCAACTTCACCTTAGTACCCAACCCTTTTTGGAACGACCTCCAAAACCTAGATGTAAATTGTGCACCCCGATCTGATATGATGGATAACGGAATACCGTGGTGACATACAATCTCATCTATGAAGATCATAGCATAATCTTCCGCCGAATAAGTAGACTTGATGAGAATTAAGCGAGCGAACTTAGTCAACCTATTCACAACCACCCATATAGAATCATATGACTTTTGAGTCCGAGGTAAACCCACTACAAAGTCCATATTGATATCTTCCCACTTCAAAGTAGGAACTTGGATCTCTTGTAGTAAGCCATTGACTTTTGATATTCGGCTTTTACTTTTTGGAAATTTGGATACTTAGCAACAAACTCCGCTATGTCCCTCTTCAAATCTTGCCACCAATATATTTCCCTTAGGTCATGGTACATTTTTGTCGAACCCGGGTGAATGGAGTAGCGGGACCCATGTGCTTCTTCAAGGATCCGGTCCCTCAACCCATCAACATCGGGAACACACAATCTCCCTTGGTACTTTAACACACCATCCCCCCAAGGAGAATGACTCATTTAAGTTACCGAGGACCGATTCTTTCAACTTCGTTAGTGTATTATCAAGGTGTTGCTTGGACTTCACCTCAACCACTAGAGATGACTCGGAGTTATGATGGATTATAGCACCCCCATTCGGAGAACCTTCCAACCTCACTCCCAACCGAGCCAACCTATGGACTTCCTTTGCTAGGTCCTTCTTGGCTTCATCAATGTGGGATACACTACCCATAGTCATACGACTTAGGGCATCCGCTACCACGTTAGCCTTGTCAGGGTGATAGAGAACACTTATGTCATAATCTTTCAACAACTCTAGCCACCTTTGTTGTCGGAGATTCAACTCCTTTTGGGTAAAGACATATTAGAGACTCTTGTGATTGGTAAAGACATCAACATGAACCCCATACAAGTAATGTCTCCATATTTTCAAGGCAAACACCACGGCCGCTAACTCAAGGTCATGAGTGGGATAGTTTCGCTCATGTACTTTAAGTTGCCTAGAGGCATAGGTTATCACCTTCCCATGTTCCATAAGCACACACCCTAAAACCACATGGGATGCATCACAATACACCACAAAACCCTTTGTACCCTCCGGTAAGGTCAACACTGGCGCGGAGGTAAGCGTATTTTTCAACATTCAAAAACTTCTCTCACATGCCTCCGACCACTCAAATTTCTTGCTCTTTTGGGTCAAAGTAGTCAAGGGAGATGCAATGGATGCAAAACCATCCACGAACCTCCGATAATAATATGCTAAACCCAAGAAACTCCTAATATCCATCGGAGTCAAAGGTCTAGGCCAATTTTTCACTACCTTCGTTTTCGTTGGATCAACTTCAACTCCTTCACTAGAGATGATATGACCAAGAAATGTCACCGACCTCAACCAAAACTCATGCTTGCTATATTTGGCAAACAATTGATGTTCTTTAAGGGTATTCAATACAAATCTCAAATGACCCATATGATCACTTTCGTTTTTCGAATATACCAAGATGTCATCAATGTAAACAATGACAAATGAATCTAGGTAATTTCGATAACCCTATTCATTAGGTACATAAATGCCGCCGGAGCATTAGTGAGACTGAAAGACATTACCAAGAACTCATAGTGCCCATACCTAGTCCGAAAGGTCGTCTTTGGTACATCCTCACCTCTCACCCTAAGTTGATGATACCCCGACTTCAAATCTCTTTTTGAAAAGTATCTCGCCCCTTGGAGTTGATCAAACAAATCGTCAATTCGAGGGAGAGGATACTTATTCTTAATAGTAACCTTGTTGAGTAGGCGGTAGTCAATACACATTCTCAAGGACCCATCTTTCTTTTTGACAAATAACACCGGAGCACCCCACGGAGAAATACTATGCCTTATAAAGCCTTTGTCAAGCAAATATTTGAGTTGAACCTTCAACTCATTCAATTCGACCGGAGACATCTGATAAAGAGAAATTTAAATGGGATTCATTTCCGATAGCAAGTCGATACCAAAACTAATTTCCCATTCGAGAGGAATACCGGGAAGGTCATTAGGGAAGACCTCCAGAAACTCACTCACTACGGGGACCGACTCAATGGGCGGAATTTCGGAGTCCAAATCTTGGACTCTTACTATGTGATATAGACAACCTTTTGAGATCATTTTACATGCCTTTAAACAAGAGATGATACGACATTTAGGATTAGAATTTTCACTCTTCCACTCAACAACGGGTTCATTTGGGAAATTAAATGTCACAACCCTTGTCCTACAATCAATAGTGGAAAAATTAGCATGTAACCAATCCATACCCAAAATGATATCTAAATCAAGCATATCTAGTTCTACTAGATCCACATTAGAAACTCTATTGGGCAATATGATAGGACAATTCCTATACACCCTTTTTGCAACAACCGATTCATCCACCGGAGTAGACACTAAAAAAGGTTCATGCAAGGTATCAGGTAATGTATCAAACTTTTTAGCTACAAGAGGTGTAACAAAAGACAAGGTAGCTGCCCGATCAAGTAAAGCATACACATCAATAACAAAGATTTTTAACATACCGGTCACCACATCGGGAGAGGTCTCTTGCTCACCCCTAGAACGAAGAGCATAGAAGCGATTCTTTTTAAAAGCATAACTCGAACCACTAGCTTGCCCACTCTTCTCTTGCCCCTTTGCATTAGGGAAATCTCGCATCTTGTGCCCAAACTTCCCATAACCAAAGCATTTGTCCGTCCCAAGGAGGCAAGCACCGTGGTGCTTCTTTCCACATTCACTACAAGTTGCCTTCTCATTTGGCGAGTTCCCACTCCTTCCCTTTTTGGATCTCGGCTTAGGCACCCTATCATCACGGGGCACAACCTCCCAATTAGCTTGGGCCGGCATAGCTTGGGCTTGAACCGTTGCGTCTTGGGCTTGAGTAGTAATGGCTTGGGCAATTTGAACAAGGATAGCCCTCATGTCACCCTCCGCCAAAGGTGGAGGATTTGCCGGATCTTGATCATCAACAACATCTTCTTCAAGTGGAGGAACTTGATCACCACGGGGAGGAGCTCCCGCATTAGCAATCTCTTCCTCAAGACTCCGAGTCGCATTCCTCCGAGTATTCATATTTCTATAACCAAAGTACAAGTTTACGGTGAAATCATATAACAAGTACACTATAGAGGCACGATGTTTGATTTCGAGGAAGAGAGTGATTCCTAAGCATCACATAGATTCCTATTCATAAGTGTGGAGAGCTTAATAATTATGAATACAAACCTACATAGACGTTGTACAGAGAGAGAGAGATATAAACTAAAAAGGTATTCAACCTCATGCTCTGATACCAAGTTTGTCACATCCGGGTTTATCCCTTAGACGTAACTGGCGGCGTCGTCCTCTTTGAGTCCTATGACTAGCCTCTTAGTCTTACATCATTACAGTCATAGGTCGGAAATATGGAAGAATTAAAAATTTCCTTTAACATCTACTTAGAGGTTTACATAGACCTCTACATACACATACTATTTATTCGTATCGTGTATACATAGACCCTTCGTATAAGAAGGTTACATAGTCTTCTACTTTTATTGGACATACATATTCTTAAAATAGTAAATAGTCTCAAAGATTGTCTCATCTCATACCATCTAAACGATCATAACAATTTGGGCATACCCTACATTAAAAGTAAAGAAGCCACATATAGGCTTATACAAGTCGTACTCAACGAAAGTGGAATGAACATAAAAGCCTTAGAAAAAGCAAAACAACTTCATAAGCAAGATATTGGCATCGTCCTCGGAAGGTGAGGACCTACCTACTTGGATGATAGAGAATATCCAAGCCTTCTTCAAGTCGTCTCAAATGAGACTTCAACGACGGAAAACTAAAATGTTTGGAAAAAAGGGAGAAAATGGGGTTAGTACGCTACATGTACTAAGTATGAGACCTATGCACATACAAGATCAAAACATGCTAAAAAGGGGCATTTAGTTATAACATGCCATTTTACCCTTTTAAAAGTCTCATGCATAGCTAAGCAAGTCATAAAATTCAACTAACATGCTTACTAACTCAAACAAGTAGAATGTATACCAACATACTTGAACTCATGATCCACTACAACCCTATCATCAAGGAATAACATCACAAGCATGAATAAGAGATAACCATATCATAATAAGCAAGACAATTACTCATGAACCCTTATCAAGTCAAAAAGTGTAATGACCAAGTAAGCCCCATAACCTTACTCAATCAAGTAGCCTCAATATGAAACCATAACCAATGCCCAACTTCACATAATCAACCTTTAAGAATGCATAATGACATACTTTAGTAATATAATCAAGTTACACGCTCCAAAGGATAATCCTCATCATACAACACTATTCATATTATACATCATCATATTATCATCATTTACATCATTATCATATACATACATAATATTAACTTCCTAAAGCTCGCATCAAGGCCAATTAGTGCAAGGCATAAGTAGAGTCTCATACCCCTACCTAAGCTAAGTTAAACCTCTCAAGTCACCTTAGTTAGTTTATACTTCATTACTTCATATTTTTTTAGGTAACACTTTCCTTAACCGACATAGACCATATCAGCTAAATGTGGAATCCGGTGTCATAAAATCCCACACCGATGGAAGGTGGTCTACCGGCCAAAGTAAAACCTAACATAAACATAACTTTCTAAGGGATCCACTAGCAAGTATCCTATGGTGGCAACATAGTTTATGGAACTTGGGGGAATTATGGAAATATCACTCTACATCCTTTTTGTTCGTGAGGCTATCCACCCCGTGAGAACCGTAGTGAACCCTACCTTTCCTACTTGGAAAGGTGTAACTCCCTCACATACAAGATCACTCGATGCTAAGCTAAGTCCCTTTATTGAAATGTATTTAGGTCTTTATTAACAATCATAACTTAGTTTAGGTCATAGGGTCTAGCCCTTGTATAATCATCATCATCATAGCTCATTAAAAATTGCATGAGTATAGTCCTTTCATCACAATTCATATAAGTGAAGTTAACAAATTTATATCACCTCATAATAGGGGACATTGATAAACATCATCATCCTTATAACATGTACACCCTAATCAACCTCACAACCAAAGTAAAGACATTTCAATTCAATCATCATACTATGCTATCAATCCTAGATAAGGTATACTCTAACACAACATCATGACTTAACCACAATAAACCATAAATAGAAGTAAAGATAGAGATTCTAAGACTCACCAAGTCTTCTTCACATTTCATGACCAAGGTCTTACCATCAACCCATAACTCAACCCAATTTGGGGAGTAACACCATCACCATGATAACCAATAGAATAACAAGGCCAATTGCATCTCTATATCACAATTCAACACTAGATCATAGCTTAAGACAAAGTAATTAGGTCAAATTCACAATATACTCCATAACCTAAATCACATTTTAAGAACTAGAATGATAGACCTATAATACATCTTAATTTATTCATAATAACACCATAGGATAGTAATCTAATCAATAACTATGCCAATTTAATGATCACAATACAATATAGATCAAGATCACAACCTAGGGTTCGGGGTTTAGGATCATGTTCTTCAACTTAGACCAAAACATCAACAATTACCATAATAAAGTTAAAATGCATGTTAATCTACTCAACATAACCTAAAGAAACCATCAAAAACTCAATTCATAACTTCAATTTCGTAATTGGATGAGACCCACATGAAAACTCAACTTATTGAAATCCATTTTGAAGGAACCCTTTGAGGAAAGAGTCTCAAATGTGATTAGATAACATACCTTAACGTTTGATGAAGATTTGTTGGTGAATTCTTCCCTTTCCATCCCCCTAACCCTTCTCCATGCTAGTTTTCAATGGTGAATTCAAGTAGAGAGAGAAAGAAGAGAGAAGGAAGAGAGTTTGTATTTAAGAGTTGTAATTAGGTTAATTGGGGTTTGGGCCTTTATGGGAGTTAAGTTAGTTAATTAGTTTACACTATATCCCTAACTAAGACCTGAACCATTTAATTAATTAATTGGATTAACATTTAACATGTGCAGCAACTCAAGACCCCTCACGGACGGAACCCCGCCAACGGGCCGTCTGTGAGTCGACGGCTGCCTCCCCCTCCGTCTTACACTCCGTAGGTAAGGGTCTTCCTCAACTTGTCTAAGTGTGGGACAATGGTGGCATCGACGCCCCGTCAATCCACACACGGGCCATTGACTGCCTCGTCGATGCAGACTGCTTCAGGTAGTTTTGCCTCAACTGCAAAGGTCCTTCTCAAAGGACCTTAGTTGGTCCTTTGGAAGTCTTACCCAAACGTTTAGACCATGAAACAACTCAAAACATATTAGATACCTTTTTACTAATTTTCATACATTTTCGACTCCTAATAGCTAGTCAAATAGGCTAAGGCACGCTAGTACCTCTTTGAACCAACTTCCAGATGTCATGGACGTTCTTGGACATTTTGGTTCTTAAACTTCATAAATGACCTATGTTTATTAAAACAGACTTAAAAACAGTATTTAGACCTCATGGCACCTATGTTAGGCTCTAAGACTCCTCTTGCATTTTCAAAGTGTTACAGTCCCATACCAATACATAGACTAAGCTAGACCCATTAGGTTATCCTAGTTAGAGTTCAAATCTTTTAATTCATTTTACCTTTTCGGAAGATGTTTCCCTAAAAACATAAACCACATGAGCTAGTGTGGAATCCTGTGTTATGAAACCCTACACCAAAAGAAGGCGGACTACTTGCCAAAGTAGTACCAAAATATAAAACGTAGCAACTACGTAGATCCACTAGCTAGTATTCCTATGGGGGCAACATAGTTTAAGAACTAGGAGATACAGTTGGGACCCTCTTTATGCTCCATGCATTGTAGTCTCCAATATAAAGAGTACTTTAGTGCTCCTACCTTCCCTATGTGAGAAGGGACACTCCTCTATCTAGTTCACTCGCTGCTAAGCTAGAGTCCTTTTTTTAAATGTCTTTAAGCCTTTAATTATCAATCATAGCTCAGTTAGGTCCTAGGGTCTACCACTTATATAATCATCATCATCAATAGCTCAATAAGAATTTTATGAGTACAAGTCCTTTCATTACAATTCATATAAGTGAGGTTAACACATTAGCATTTCATATCATAATAATGCACATTGATAGTCATCATCATCCTTATAACACATACACCTTAATCTACCTCACAACATAGTCAAGACATTTCAATTCAACATCATATCATCCTATCAATCCTAATACAAGGGTTACTCCAATATAGCATCATAACTTAACCACAATTAATCACAATTGGAAGTAAAGATAGAGATCATAAGACTTACCATGTCTCCTTCAGAATTCATGACCAAGGTCTTACCATCAACCCATAACTCAACCCAATTAGGGGAGTAACATCATCACACAATGATAACCAGTAAAATAACAAGGCTAATTGCATCTTTATAACAAAATTCAACACTAGATCATAGCTTAAGACGAGATACTTTGGCTAATTTCACAACATACTTCATAACCTAAATCACATCTCAAGAACTAGCATGATAAGACCTATAGTTCATCTTAATTTATTCATAATAACATCATAGGATAGTAATCTAATCCATAACCAAGTCAATTGAATGATCATAATACAATATAGATTAAGATCACAACCTAGGGTTAGGGGTTGAGGATCATGTTCTTCAATCTAGATCAAACCATCACCAATTACCATAATCAAGTTAAAACACATGTTAATCTATCCATTATACCCGAAAGAAAACATAAACAACTCAGTTCATAGCATCAATTTTGTAATTAGATGACACTCACATGAAAACTCAACTTTTGAAATCCATTTTGAAGGAACCCTTTGAGGAAAGAGGTCTCAAAGGTGAATAAATCTCATACCTTAACATTTGATGAAGATTTGATGGTGAAATCGTCTCTCTCCAGCCCCCAAAACCTCCCCCTAGCTTCTCTTCAATGGTGGCTTCCAAATAGAGAGAGAAAGAAGAGAGAAGGTAGAGGAATTGTTTTAGGAGTTCTCATTAGTTTAATGGGGTTGGGGACTTTATATGGGAAGGCAAAGAAGGAGAGGAAAGCACAGACGGGAAAGAAAGGGAAAGCTCCTACTCAAGTCATCGAGTGGCATATAAAACATGGAAACTGCTTTTTCAATGATATCGAAGCATTTTTGCCTGGGAGGTTAACTAACTTAACTAGGCCCCCCTTAATCCCCTAATTAACCACCTAACCCCTTAACTAATTAAATAAACCTAATTAAAACGTGCAGGAAAATTAAGACCCTTACATGCGGAACCCCGTCGAAGAGCCATCTATGAGTCGACGGTTGGTCCCCCTCCGTCCTGCACAACCGTCTTCTTGGTAACAGACTGGTGCAGACAAGGGCCTTACCATGTTGGCCAAGTGTGGGACGACGGTGGGATCGATGCCCCGTCAGTCTACACACAAACCGTCGTTCGCCCCGTCGATGCATGTTGCCCAGGCAGTGTTGCCTCAACCTGAAGGGGTCCTCCTCAAGGGCCCTTGGTTGGCCCTTGGGCAATCGTATACGGACGTTTCGACCATGAAACATCTCTAACACGTGTCACCCACATTTTCACCAAATTTCATTAATTTGCGACTCTTAATAGCTAGTCAAATAGGCTAAGACACGCTAGTACCTCTTTGAACCAACTTACGAACTTCATGGACTTTTTTGGACGTTTTGGTTTTTAAACTTTCTAAATGACATATATTCATTAAAATAGGTCTTAAAACAGTGATTAGATCTTATGAAACCTATGTTAGGCTCTAAGACTCATCTTGGATTTTCAAAGTGTTACATTACCCCCCACCCCCCTTAGGAACATTCGTCCCCGAATGGCACTAAATTCTTTTGAAGGAAGAAATACAGTCAAGACTAGCAACCTAACAAATCAACAATATCAAATCGACATAAATCATATCATTTCAACAAGGCAATTCAAAAACTCTAATTATCACACATAAGGCTCAAATACTTCATCACATAACAATATGAGCTCAACATGAGATACATGAGTCAATTAGAATCAAGTTCAACCTATCAAGGTGACATACATTATTTCATAAAGACTCACCATGTCAAAATGCACTACATAACTCAAAACAAGTCAAAAGCAAAAATTTCAAGTTCAAGGCATTATTCACTGTAACTTCACTGTGAAGTTTCCAAAAATGCACATTTAGCAAAACTTTACCAAAAAATCAAGAAACTTCAATTTCTAGTCATATTTATATTATTAGAAAGAACGACTAACCTTAATTATCAAAAACATGAGGGTAACGGGACTTCATGTCGGCCTTGGCCTCCCATGTTGCACCCTCAACTAGGTGATTCTTCCATAACACCTTTGCGGAAACCACTTCTTTATTCCTTAACTTCTTGACTTTTATATCAAGAATTTGAGTCGGAACTTCCTCACAAGAGAGGTTATCCTTGACACCAAGACCCTCAATAGGAAGAATAGACTTGGGATCACCAATACACTTTTTTCAACATAGAAACATGGAAAACCGGATAAACCGAAGCCAATTCACTAGGGAGTTTCAATTAATAGTCAACTTTACCAACCCTTTGCAAGATTTCATAGGGACCCACATAACAGGACTCAACTTCCCTTTCTTGCCAAATCTAACCACCCCTTTCATTGGTGAAATTTTCAAATACACATTATCACCTTCTTCAAACTTCAAATCCCTTCTCCTATGATCGGCATAAGACTTTTGCCGACTATAGTCCGTTTGAAACCGGTTCCTTATGATTTGAACCTTTTCAAAAGTCTTATAAACCAAACCGGGACCAAGAAGTGAAGGCTCACCCACTTCAAACCACCCTATAGGAGACTTACACCTCCTACCATACAAGGCTTCGTAGGGAGCCATGGAGATGGACGAATTAAAGCTATTATTATAAACAAAATCCACCAAAGGCAAATGCTTATACCATTTCCCCTTGAAATCAATTACGCAAGCCCATATCCTTAAGGGTTTGAATAGTGCGTTCTTCTTGACCATCCGTTTAAGGATGAAAAGCGGTGCTCAACTTCACTTTAGTACCCAACCCTTTTTGGAATGACCTCCAAAACCTAGATGTGAATTGTGCACCCTAATCCGATATGATGGATAACGAAATACCATGGTGACACACAATCTCATCTACGAAGATCCTAGCATAATCTTCCACCGAATAAGTAGACTTGACGGGAATAAAGCAAGCGGACTTAGTCAACCTATCCACAACCACTCATATAGAATCATATGACCTTTGAGTCCGAGGTAATCCCACTACAAAGTCCATATTGATGTCTTCCCACTTCCAAGTAGGAATTTGGATCTCTTGTAGTAAGCCACCCGACTTTTGATGTTCGACTTTTACTTGTTGGCAATTTGGACATTTAGCGAGAAACTCCGCTATAACCTTCTTCGTACTTTCCCACCAATAAATTTCTCTATGGTCATGGTACATTTTTGTCGAACCCAGAACCGGTCCTTCAACCCATCTACCTTGGGAACATATAATCTCCCTTGGCATCTTAAAATACCATCCCCCCTCTAAGGAAAATGCCTCATTAAGCTTGCCGAGGACCGTTTCCGTATACTCCATCAATGATTTGTCAAGGTGTTGCTTGGACTTCACCTCAACTACCAATGATGACTCGAAGTTATCATGAACCATGAAGCCACCATTCGAAGAATCTTCTAATCTCACCCCCAACCTAGCAAACCTATGAACATCCCTCACTAGGTCTTTCTTGGCTTCATCCATGTGGGATACACTACCCGTAGTCATACGACTTAGGGAATCCGCAACCACATTAGCCTTGCCGGGATGATAGAGGACACTTATGTAATAATCTTTCAACAATTCTAACCACCTTCTTCGTCGGAGATTCTACTTCTTTTAGGTAAACACATATTGTAGACTCTTATGGTCGGTAAAGATGTCATCATGTACACCGTACAAGTAATGCCTCCATATTTTTAACGAAAACACCACGCCCGCTAACTCAAGGTTGCCTAGAAGCATAGGTTATCACCTTCCCATGTTGCATAAGAACACACCCCAAAACCACTCGGGATGCGTCACAATACACAACAAAACCCTTGGTACCCTCCGGTAAAGTCAACATCGGAGTGGAAGTGAGCCTATCTTTCAATAATTAGAAACTTTTCTCACATGCCTCCGACCACTCAAATTTCTTACTATTTTGGGTCAAAATAGTTAGTGGAGATGCAATGGACGCAAAACCATCCACGAACCTCCGATAATAACCCGCTAGACTCAAGAAACTCCTAATGTCGGTTGGAGTCAATGGTCTAAGCCAATTATTCACCGCCTCCATTTTCCTTAGGTCTAACTCAACTCCTTCATTAGAGATGATATTCCCAAGAAATGCCACCGACCTCAACCAAAACTCACACTTTCTATATTTTGAAAACAATTTGATGTTCCTTAAGGGTTCGCAATACCACTCTCAAATGACCCATATGATCACCCTCATTCTTCGAATATACCAAGATGACGTCAATGAAGACAATGATAAATGAATCTAGGTTATTTTGAAACACTCTATTCATTAGGTCCATAAATGCCGCCGGAGTATTAGTGAGACCAAAAGACATTTCTAAGAACTCATAATGACCATATCTAGTTCGAAATGCTGTCGTTGGAATATCCTTATCTCTCACCCTAAGTTGGTGATATCCCGACCTTAAGTCAATTTTTGAAAAGTAGCTTGCCCCTTGGAGTTTGTAAAAAAAGTCATCAATCCGAAAAAGAGGATACTTATTCTTAATGGTGACTTTATTGAGTTGGCGGTAGTCAATATACATTCTTAAGGACCCATCCTTCTTCTTCACAAATAAAACCGGAGCACCCCATGGAGAAATACTAGGTCTTATGAAGCCTTTGTCTAGTAAATCTTTGAGTTGAGCCTTCAACTCTTTCGATTCGGCCGGAGCCATCCGATAAGGAGGAATTGAAATGGGATTTGTATCCGGTAGCAAATAAGATACTAAAATTAATTTCCCGTTCGAGAGGAATACCGGGAATGTAATTAGGAAAAACCTCCGGTAATTCACTCACTACGGAGACCGACTCAATAGGAGGAATTTTGGAGTCTAGATCTTGGACTCTTACAATATGGTATAGACAACCTTTAGAGATCATTTTTTTTGCATGTTTTTAGACAAGATATGATACGACCTCTAGGAATAGAGTTTTCCCCCTTCCAGTGTACAACGAGTTCATTTGGAAAGTTAAACTTCACCACCCTTGTCCTACAATCAATAGAACCAAAGCAAGCATGCAACCAATCCATACCCAATATAACATCAAAATCAAGCATATCGAGTTCTACTAGTTCAACATAAGAAACTCTATTGTGCAACATTATAGGACAATTTTTTATACACCCTTTCTGCAACAATCGACTCACCCATCGGAGTAGACACTATAAAAGGTTCATGCAAAATATCAGGTAAAATATCAAACTTTTTGTCTACTAGAGGAGTAACAAAGGATAAAGTAGCAGCGGGATCAAGTAAGGCATATACATCAATAGAGAAGACTTTCAACACACCGGTCACTATGTCGGGAGAAGTCTCTTGCTCACCCCTAGAGCGGAGAGCATAGAAGCGGTTCTTCTTTGGAGCATCACTAGAACCACTTGCTTGATCTTGACCACTACCCTTGTCTTGACTCCTCATATTAGGACAATCCCTCACCTTTTTCCCACTCTTGCCACAACAAAAGCAATTATCCGTCCCCTTAAGGCAATCACCATTGTGCTTCTTGCCACACTTTCCACAAGTTGGATTCTCGGTTGGTGACTTAGTATCTTTTCCCTTCTTGAACTTAGGGTTAGAAACCCTATCACCACTAGCCTTTGGGAAATTGGAAGGGACTTGACTTGAAACCTGCTTCTTAAATCTAGGCTTGTCTTGTATCTCAAGCCTATTCTTTGAAGAACCTCCATCAAAAGATCTTGACCTCTTAGCATCATTACTCTTCCTCCTAGACCTTGCCTCTTCCACATGCTTGGCATGCACCATAAGATGAGAAATGTTCATGCTGTCGTGTAACATAGCCGAATGACACTCCTCTTGCAAATCATGTGACACCTCCGTCACAAAGCGACTCATTTCGTCTCTAGGATCGAAAACCAAATAAGGAGCATATTTTGACAATTTAGTGAATTTCAAAGAGTATTCATGAACACTTATACCTCATTGGAGAAGGTTGATGAAATCTACCACTTTGGCCTCTCTCATTTCCCTAGGAAAAAACCAATCAAGAAAAGCCTTCTTGAAGATTTCCCAAGTCAAACGACCACCTCTCAAGGTCCTATTGTCCCTCCATTGCACAAACCATGCTTGAGCCACGCCCTTGAGTCTATATGTGGTCAACTCGGCCTTTTCGCTCGTGGATAACCCCATAGCCAAAAGTATCTTATAGACTTCATCGATGAATTCTTGGGGGTCTTCCTCAACCTTAGACCCGTAGAAAGTAGGAGGATTCATCCGAGTGAAATCCCTTAGACGTGAAGCCATAATAGTGACTTTTTGGTCAGGACGGGGCACAACCTTCCGGTTTGCTTGGGTCGTCATAGCTTGGGCTTGAGTCGTGGCCGCTTGTGCTCGAGTGGTGATAGCTTGGGCCATTTGAAGAAGAGCAGTCCTTATATTCTCATCAGTCAAAGAGGGCGATTGACCGGTGCATGCTCCATGTTAGCATGTTCTTCAAGTGGAGAAACTTGATCACCATGGGGAGGAGCACCCGCATTGGCAATTTCCTCTTCAAGTCCAAGCCGCATTCCTTCGAGTGTTCATTCTTCCTATAGGCACAACAATAAGATTAGATGCAAAAGCACACCATATGTATACTCTAATGGCACGATATAGGATTTCCAAGAGAAAGAGTGATTCCTAAGCATCACATGGGTTCCTATTCATACGTGTGGCGCGCTTCACAATTATGAATACAAACTACATAGACGTTGTAGAGAGAGAGAGAGACATAACTCAACGATATTCAACCTGGCTCTGATACCAAGTTTGTCACATCCGGGTTTACCCCATAGACGTAACCAGTGTCATCATCTTCTTTGAGGACTAAGACTAGCCCCTTAGTCTCATGTCATTACATTCATAGGTTTAAATTTGCAGAAAATTTTAAAACTTTCATTACATATACTTGGAGGTTTACATAGACCTCTACATACACGTAATATATATATATCAAGTATACATAGGCCCTTCGTATAGGAAGGTTACATAGCCTTCTACTTTTATTGCACATACATATATTTAAAATAGCAAATAGTCTCAAAGATTGTCTCATCTCATACCATCTAAACGATCATAACAATCTGGGCATAGCCCTACATCAAAGGTAAAGAAGCCACATATAGGCTTATACAAGTCGTACTCAATGAAAGTGGAATGAACATAAAAGTCTTAGAAAATAAAGCAACTTCATAAGAAAGATATTGGCATCGTCCTCGGAAAGTGAGGACCTACCCACTTGGATGATAGAGAATATCCAAGCCTTCTTCAAGTCGTCTCAAATGAGCCTTCAACGATCGGAACATAAAATATTTGGGAAAAAGGAAGAAAATGAGGTTACTACTCCACATGTACTAAGTATGAGACCATATGCACATATAAGAGAAAACATGCTAAAAAGGGACATTTGGTCAAAGCATGCCATTTTACCTTTTTTAAAGTCTAATGCAAAATCAAGCAAGTCAGACCAATCAACCAAACATGCTTACTAAATCAAACAAGTAATATGTATCCCAACATACTTGAACCCATGATTTGCTACAACACTATCATTAAGGAATAACATCACAAGCATGGCTAAGAGTCAACTAGATCATGATAAGCAAGACACCATGAATCCTTATCAAGTCAACAAGTGCAATGAACAAGCAAAGCCCCATAACCTTACTCAATCAAGTAGCCTCAACAAGAAACCATAACCAATGTCCAACTTCACATAATATAACATTTAGATATACATTCCATCTTATTTTAACAACATAACCCAACACATACTTATAACTGAACTAATCAACATATAGTATTAACAATGTGCAAGTTCATCATGTACATATCATATATCATCATAACATAAACATATACAAGAACATCCTCCTAAGACTCCCCTCAAGGCTAACTAGTGCAATGCTTAGGTAGAGTCCCATACCCCTATCTAGACTAAGCTAGACCCCTTAGGTTATCCTAGTTAGAGTTCAAATCCTTTAATTCATTTTACCTTTTGGGAAAATCTTACCCTTACCGAAAGAAGGCAGACTACTTGTCATGGTAGTACCAAAATATAAAATATAGCAACTACGTAGATCCACTAGCTAGTATTCCTATGGGGGCAACATAGTTCAAGAACTAGGAGATATAGTTGGGACCCTCTTTATGCTCCATGCATTGTAGTCTCCAATATAAAGAGTTTTTTAGTGCTCCTACCTTCCCTATGTGGGAAGGGACACTCCTCAATCTAGTTCACTCGCTGCTAAGCTAGAGTCCCTTTTCTAAATGTCATTAAGCCTTTAATTATCAATCATAGCTTAGTTTAGGTCCTAGGGTCTACCCCTTGCATAATCATCATCATTAAAAGCTCAATAAGAATTGTATGAGTACAAGTCCTTTTATTACAATTCATATAAATGAGGTTAACACATTAGCATTTCATATCATAATAATGCACATTGATAGTCACCACCATCCTTATAACACATACACATTAACCAACCTCACAACATAGTCAAGACATTTCAATTCAACATCATACCATCCTATCAATCCTAATATAAGGCTTATTCCAATATAGCATCATGACTTAACCACAATTAATCACAATTAGAAGTAACAATAGAGATCATAAGACTTACCAAGTCTCCTTCAGAATTCATGACCAAGGTCTTACCGTCAACCCGTAACTCAACCCAATTAGGGGAGTAACATCATCACACAATGATAACCAATAAGATAACAAGGTCAATTGCATCTCTATAACAAAATTCAACACTAGATCATAGCTTAAGACAAGATACTTAGGCCAATATCACAATATACTTCATAACCTAAATCACATCTCAAGAACTAGCATGATATACCTATAATTCATCTTAATTTATTCATAATTAACACCATAGGATAGTAATCTAATCAATAACCAAGTCGATTGAATGATCATAATACAATATAAATCAAGATCACAACCTAGGGTTCGGGGTTGAGGATCATGTTCTTCAATCTAGATCAAAGAATCACCAATTACCATAATCAAGTTAAAATACATGTTAATCTATCCATTATACCATAAGTAAAATATAAACAACCCATTTCACAACATCAATTTCGTAATCGGATGAAACCCACATGAAAACTCAACTTTAGAAATCCATTTTGAAGGAACCCTTTGAGGAAAAAGGTCTCAAAGGTGAATAGATCCCATACCTTAATGATGTTTGATAAAGAATTTATGGTGAAATCGTCCCTTTCCAGTCCCCAAAACCTCCCCCTAGCTTGTCTTCAATGGTGGCTTCCAAATAGAGAGAGAAAGAAGAGAGAAGGTAGAGGAATTGTTTTAGGAGTTCTCATTAGTTTAATGGGGTTGGGGACTTTATATGGGAGGTTAACTAACTTAATAAGGCCCCATTTTATCCCATAACCTAACCCCTTACCTAATTAAATGAACCTAATTAAAACGTGAAGGAAAATCAAGACTCTCACAGACGGAACCCCGTCGACGGCCGTCTGTGAGTCGATGGTTGGTCCCCTTCCGTCCTGCACAACCGTCTTTTTGGTCAGAGACTGGTGAAGGCGAGGGCCTTCCCATGTTGTCTAAGTGTGGGAAGACGGTGGCATCGACACCCCGTCAGTCCACACATGAACCGTCGTTCGCCCCGTCGATGCACACTGCCCAGACAATGTTGCCTCAACCTGCTGGGGTCCTCCTCAAGGGCCCTTGGTTTGCCTTTGGGGAGTCGTACCCGGAAGTTTCGACCATGAAACATATATAGCACGTGTCACCCACATTTTCACCAAATTTCATTAATTTCCGACTCTTAAAAGCTAGTCAAATAGGCAAAGGCACGCTAGTACTTCTTTGAACCAACTTTCGAATGTCATGGACGTTCTTGGACGTTTTGGTTTCTAAGCTTCCTAAATGACCTATGTTCATTAAAATAGGTTTTAAAACAATAATTAGACCCTATGAAACCTATGTTAGGCTCTAAGACTCGTCTTGGATTTTCAAAGTGTTACAATGGTTGATTGAGTTATCGAGGAATTCTATCACCTTGTGAGATGAGCTTACCACGACATTCAATTCAAGGATATTTCCCTAGTCGATGATGATGAAACTCAGGGATAACATTCAAGGTTTCAAGAGATTGGAGGGTGAACTCATCCATGAAACATGATTGAGGTTTAAGAAACTCCTACTTCAATGCATGACTTATGGACTATCAAATAATTTGCTGCTCCTATATTTCTACTAGAGTCTTAATTCGGTAAATAAAGGAGTAACTGATCTATTGATTCCTCTCTAGAATTCTCTACATGTTCTAGGATATTAAAAAGTATTCTTAAAATATCTAAAGGGTTTTCGTAAGTTTTAGGTCTAGCTCGCCCATGTGGATCGATCGAATTCGATCTGTTTTATGTATTATCCAATTGATTTGGATTCTTTTAAAATGATAGAGCAGAACAATTACAACCTCTCCTTAAAAGACTCCAAGTGGATCATTTTGGATTGAATGTGAAAAAGTGCAGGAGAGGAAAACGTGAGAAATAACATAGAAAAAGAAAAATCTAGCGATCCTAGACAAATCAATCAACACAAAAAGGAGACTTCTAGTTTGTGAACAAAGATCTTTGTTTCTAGTGATTCAAAGAGGGACTTGCGTGCAATCCTGTCAAAGAAGCAAAATCAACGACTTCCTCTGCAAATTACAAGGTACATATTTCAATGTTAGTTTGCCTTATAATTCTTTCAGTTTCTAGAGTTTTCTCAAGGAAATTCTCTAGGGAGTTCTAGAGTGTTCTACTAACCTCCCCACAACTTTAGATTCTTTCCCCTTATTTTAGTGTCAAATTTGAACTGTGAAGTGGTAGAACATGACAAATGGCTACCAAATTTCAAAAATCAAAATATAAAGTATAAAGAAGTAGAAGACCAATGAAAAATGTAGAGTGAATAACCCATATTAATTGTTAAAGAAAGAGATATAGCTTCATATGAGGAAGAAAATATATAGATTCGTGTGAGGAGTAAATGAAAAGAGTTGTAGTTCGCCCATGTGTGGGCGAACTAACTTTAGAGTTATAGCTTCATATGAGGAAGAAAATATATAGATTCGTGTGAGGAGTATATGAAAAGAATTGTAGTTCACCCACTACCTTTAGAGTTTGTGTAATATTATTTTGGACGGATTTAAAGTTAACGGGATGATGATGTTAAAAGATGCATATAGTTATAGTCCGCTCATAAATGAAAGAACTATCCGTTTTGATGTATATTTTTGGAAAATGTCTCTTTTGATATTTAGGGTTCAAAAAGTGTGTTGGACTCCTTATCTGACTATGTGGGGTGCACTTTTTTTTGGTTCTCACTATTGAAGAAAGTCAAAATATGGTTAAAAGTTGAAGTTGCCAACTCGATCCCTAGTCTTAGACTGATCTAGCCACATATATAATCTATCAGAAGAAGGAAATGTCATTACACAGTTTTATTAAAAATTGAAATGTTCATTCTAAGTTTTTTTTTTAAAAAAAAAGAATTATTATGTGTTTTGTGAATGCATGTGAACTTTGAAACAGTGTGGGATATAATTTTACTCTCTCCGTGTTTCAGAAATAATAAATTAATTTAACTTGATAGTTTGAAAAAATAAATAAAGACTTTTTAATTTTGTGAATTAAATTAAAGTTAAGTGAAATGTATTCAAATGTCTTTTGATCTTATGACCCTTAAATATGTCATATGGAAAACTGAAATTAAAGTGTTAAAAAAAATCAATCTTTTTTTAAACAAAATAGAAAAGAAGTAAGTCATTCTTTTCTAAACAAAGAGAGTAATTTATGACTTGTGTATGTCTTTTTCATTTAATTTTGAAGTAGTTTATCGTAGAATTTGATGTAGTGCGGATTGTATGTGTTTGCTGCAGTTTGATTAATTATTGACTACATCTTTTAGATTAATTTAGCTAATTATTTTATTTCTTTATTGAATTAAATAAATTAATTATTAAAAGTTAAAAATAATTTAATACCAATTTATAATTTTAAAAATATAATAAACTCAATAAACATTTAAAAATTAAATTAGTTACATATAAAAACTTAAATTCGTCTCTCTGTGTCGGAGAAAGACCCCAAGGTTTAAAATTTAAGTGACAGACCTTGTGAGTTTTGGATAATAGATCCTAAAGTTCCAATCACATACTTTATGTACATTAATTTTATGTTAAAACCAAATATATTAGGATTTGGAAATATTAATTATCAAACATATTAATTATTATCAATTTTGTCCACCTTTATATTAAATTGATTTGCACTCTTTCATATATTGTCGAAAGAGAATTTTTCATTTTTATTAAAAATAACAAAATATATTAACAAAACAAAAGCAAGAAAGAATAACATGAATATTCAATCGCTTAACTTTAAGCAACAATAATTAGAAAATGGAGCTGACTTATCAAGTCTTGAATTGTACTTTTCTTCATTTGTCTCCTTGTACACATCGAAGACTAGATGCATGCATGTCGATAAATTTGTAGATACATGCATGAAAATTGGTATTTTTTTAACGAATCTTCGAATTAATCAAAATTTTAATATGAAATTAGAAGAGGTTTTTTCTGTTTTTGAATGTTAGTTGAATGCATGAAATAAAATAGCAACTTCTATGTCAACTTAATAAGGTCTTTAGCTTTATTTACACTCTAAAAATAGTCTTCTCGAAGGAAGAAAAATTGTCCAAGTCGTATCATAACTCAAAAAATCTTAATCTCTTACTAATGTAAGTCATAAAATTCTCTTCAATAATATTCTCTCCACGTCGAAACCTTTTTTCTGAACCGAAACATACACATTAATTCGTGGATTGGCAATTTTCAGCTTTCTAAATATAGTGAAAATCATTTATATTTGTCAACATCAATAGAGGCGTATCCAGGAGGGGGTCAAGGGTTCACATGAACCCATGCTCCCCTCCCGAAATCATATATAGTAGTATGATATTTTTTAAAAAATATTTATATATAGATGTGTTAACTGACACTTGGAATTATCATATAATGTTGTGCGATGATGATTGATTGCACTTCTCTAAGTGAGGCTAGGAATTTAAATCTTTTATGTATCTTGTTTTATTTTTCTTTCTAAAATTGTATAATGCTAAGTGGTTTGGATAGATAAAAAATAATTTTGGACCTATAATTTTAAAATTTTATTGATTTTCAGTCATAAGAACCTAAATGTTAAATTAACCAAATCTATAGCTTACATCAACATTTTTCTCTAATAGCACACCTATCATCTCAAAAACTTAGATATGTCTCCGTCTCCTTTTATCTTACTTGAGTTTTTCAAATGCCTACTTTAATCTTATATTATTAACCTTTAAACATTTCTAGATAGTAGCTGAAAAAGCTTACTAATGTATTCATGCTAGTTGAAATAATTGGAATCTGGAATCCCCATTTTGGGGGAATTACCATTTGGAATCTTGTGCTTCAAATACAACAATAGATTGATTGTCCCATTTGTTGCCACGAAGTACTTTAGATATACAACTTTTAAACATAAAAATGTCATTCGTTCTTAAAGGGACTTGGAAACAAAAACTTACAAAAACATATAGAAAACCAAGGGCGGACTTAATTCAATATATATTACTAATTTATAGAAATATTTGATTGTGAATCAATTATTATTGTATACTTGGTCTATTTTAATTTATTAATCTAATTTTAACTTGACACCAAATTTAACAAATTAAAGTACTTAAAAAGAAATATTTTTGGATGTTGTTTTCTTAAAACTAACACACTATACAGCCTGGCACTAATTATATTACAGGTTGGCAAGGCGCTGCCCATTAATACCAATTACAAAAATTAACGTCAAAGTAAAATCTCATTAATAGTACATACAAGATAATTTGTATTCGGGTAATTCGATATTTTTCAAATTTATGATTAAATATTATAATAAAATACTTTTGTCAATATGTTATCGTTATTAAGGAACATGTAAATGGAAAATGGAAAAGTTAAAATAAACTAACAAAATAGTTGAATAGTATGTCTAAGAAGACATCGTAACCCTGTTAAATTATTATTTTCTTTGTTTAAATTTATTTATTTGACTTTTTTAATTGACTCAAAAAATTTAAAAAATGAGTTAAAATTAAAAATACATTAAAATGAGTTTTTAATCCTAGACATATCATTAAAAAATTTAAGAATCAATCAACAGAAATATTATAATAAAATAATCACTATAAAATTCAGTAATTGATTATTATTTTGTCCCATTGTTACGTACATAATTGCGGTGGCTTTTTAGTACTACTTTACTCAATCCATTCTCACCTCCTATTTATACTCACTCCCCTTCTTGCTTCTCTCCTACTTTTAACTCTATCCCTTTTATTCTTCTCATAAAATTAAATTCATCCTCTACTATATAATAACACAAATCAACTAACCAAATCATACAATTTTTAGCGATAATAAATTGAAAATGGGTATATGCAATTCATGTGAATCTACATCTGTTGCGACCGCGAAAATAATACTACAAGACGGAAGATTACAAGAGTTTTCTTATCCAATAAAAGCTTGGTATCTCTTACAAAAAGATCCAACTATTTTCATCTGTAACTCCGATGAAATGGAATTGGGAGATAAGATTTCCGCCATAAATGCAGAAGAAGAACTTCAATTGGGTCAATTGTATTTCGCTATGCCTTTGAAGAGGCTAAGAAGTAGACTTGGGGCTGAAGAAATGGCAGCATTAGCTGTGAAGGCGAGTTCTGCATTGAAGAGAACTAGTAGTAGTAATAAACCGTTTGTATTTTCTCAACAAAAGAATTGTGATAGAGTGACAAGGAACGGCGATGGTGGTGATAGTGGGAGAAGAAGAGGAAAAAAGACGGTGAAGTTGAGTGTAATACCAGAATAGGGTGAAAAAATTATATTTGAATAACCTTTTGTTATGTTAGGCAAATGTTACCGTGGCTAAGAAGGGTGAAATAGTATTTTGCTTAGCAAAATAGGCCTATGGCGATTGACCATTCAGTTATTGATCCAAATCAGGTAAAAAAAAAATAAAAAAAGATGTGTTTTGAAAAGATGAAAGTTGGAGCTATTGACCTTGAAAAATGTGCAAAGAGACTTTCAAAACAATCTTAGTTTCTCATACAAGAGTTGATCTGAGTCATCCCATTGGGAATCAAAGAAAGGAGCAGGGAAATGTTGTACAGTAGTGAAAGATTTTCATTCAACTTTAAGTACTGTTCATTTTATTTTGTACATAGTTGGTTTTATAAATAAGTTAAGATTCAAAAGCTATTTATTTGGGTGATTCAAAATTGTTCTTCTTTATCTGAATCATATTTAAGAATTTGCTGCTATAATTAACGTCTATCGATAGCAAGGATTGTATCATAATTTTTAAAATTTTACGATTTGTTAAAGCTATCGGATAATGAAATGTACAATTACCATTAATTACTGTAAATTTAATACACGATTAGTATATATACATATATGGAAATCTTAGTTTGGAGTATTTTGGTTCGCAATTTAGTTTTTGCATATTTGCATAAATGGAGTTGGTTGCTCACAAAAATTAAATCTACTTTTTTTTGGTGTAAATGTATTGAACAAGATTAATTAAATAATTAATATGAATGGGATGATTTATTTTAACCATTTGGGAAGTCAATGGAAGGAGCAGAACATATGAATGTGTACTTGCAAGCCCCATAAGACATACTGACAAAAAAATACTTATGAATTGTCATTTCCCCCAACAAATTTCATTATAATTATGTAATTATTTACTTTTTATAACACATTTATTTGAGCAGCTAAGCTGCGTGGTGTATACTCTCTATTTTTATTTTAGAAGAAGGCCAAATACATACGCAGGTCCTTAAAGTTGTTCACGTTTTTCCCCCCAGGTACCTCAACTAACCAAGATTCCTATTAAATCCTTTAATTCCCTACAATTTGATCCTTTTAAATATTCTTAGCTGATTTGGAGCCAAATTTCAATAAATTATTTTTGGTAATTAGGAGCGTGAGATGAACCTTTCCCACGTGGAAATTTTGACCAATACACTCCAACCTAATTACACATCAGTGCCACATATTAAGTCATCAAACCTAAAAATCAATTTCCTCCCATAACACTTCTAACCCGTTTCTAAACGAGAAAACCCTAAGAATCTCTCCCTTTCAATGACTTTTACAGCTGAAATTCTTAGATTTTAAAGTGATTTCGAGTGTTTTGTTGAAGGAATCATCGAAGATTGCAGACGATTTTGGAGTTCATTCGCGATTTTCGAGTTACCGAGTGTAAGGTAAGTTCATTCCCTAATTTCTATGTAATTTTTATTGTTGTAGTGGTTGTGTGTTTTTAATATATGTGTTTAGTCTGTGTTTTTTATTGATATATACTGGATTTTAGTATCAATGTGGTTGTTGTTGTTAATATCTGGATAAAGTTAGGATTTTTTTTTATTGTTCATAACGTGTCAGAAAAATTTGGGGCCTTGTTTCAGGGAATCTTATGGACGCCATTATTATAACTCGTTTTCATCATGGTGGTAAGTTTATTCAGGACAAAACTGGAATTACTTATAAAGGGGAAGCCGAGGTGGAATATGTTAATATCGACAAGGACCACTTCTCAATAATCGAGTTACTTTTTTACACTAAACAATTGGGGTATATTACTATTGGTGGGTTCTGTGTTAAAGACTCCACAAAAAATGGCTTTATTGAGGTGGACACTGATTTCACTTTAGTAAATCTCATCAAAGACCTAAAAGGTGGTGACTTTTTTAGACAATTATGTAAAGCATGTGGTGGATGATGTAGAAGTGGTCACAACGGGTTTGTTTTGTGGGTCTGTCGTTGAAGAAGACTTAGAAGATATAAATGTGACTGCAAGTGAAGGGTTGAATCATGAGGCTGAATCTGAAAATGTTAATGTGGAAGTTGAGCCAGGAGATATATCAGATCTAGATGTGGAATGGACTGAATCAAATGAAGAAAGTAGTGATGACTCTCAAGAGGATGCTATTCCTGATGTGGATGACTCTGAGGTTGATGAAGAATTAAGATCTCTTAGAAATGAAAGGAGAAACAAAGTGAAAAAGAAAAAACCTACTCAAACTGAGGAAATAAAGCTTGGAACAGCTGGTGTTGATAGAGGCTTTAAAGACATAGGAAGGAATAAGGCTGCTAGATACACTGGAAGACTAGGGGGTGATGAGCAATATATAGATAGCTCAGAATTGGACAGTGAAGACAGTAGGGATGAATTGGATTCATAATTTGTGAAGGGTGTTGATTTACCAAGAAGAAGAAAAAGTAAAAAGGTAAGATTTGATCCTGATTGTGTTGTAGCAATTTTTGAGCTTGGTATGGTATTTGAAAGTGCTGAACAATTTAGAAAAGCTGTTGCAGACTATTCTTGTGAATATTAAACAACGTTAAAATTGAAGCCTAATGACAAAAAAAGAGTTAGAGTTAAATGTGAGGACAAGAAATGTAAATGGTTACTGTTTGCTAGTACAGATAAAGATTCTGGTGATTTTGTTGTCAAAAATTATTATCTTGTGCATGTAGGTCCTCAATCAACCAAGAACAAGTTGTGCACATCTAAGTTTGTTGCAGAAAAGTTCTAGGATGAAATTACCTGTCAACCATATATAAGATTATGGGAAATTCAGGAATTGGTGAGAAAAAAATTTGGGTTGTATGTTGGAAGAACTGTTTGTCATAGGGCAAAAAAGAGGATTATCAAGGAGTTCTTAGGCGACTGGAAGATGGAATTTTCAAGATTGTGTGATTATGCAGACATGATTAAACATACTAATCCTGGTACTTCCTGTTAGGTGAGGACAGATAGAGAGTCTCAGCCAGGAAAAACTTTGTTTGTTTACTTCTATGTTTGCTTTGATGCATTGAAGAGGGGTTGGTTGGAAGGATGCAGAAAAATTATTGATTTTGATGGATGTTTTCTGAAGGGTTCTTGCAAGGGAGAATTGTTGGTTGCTGTTGGATGAAATGGAAATCAACAGATGTTTCCAATCGTATGGGCTGTTGTTGACACAGAGACAAAACATAGTTGGAGTTTTTTTCTCAAGTACTTGATAGAAGATCTGAACTTAGGCACAGGACATGGACTGACTGTTATGTCAGACATGCAGAAGGTTAGATGTTTTTTGTATTGTATCTTGTTCTATTATTTTTTTTCTTGTGTTGCTAATACTTTTCAATATTTGTGCTACAACTGTTTACATAGGGCCTTGTACCAACTTTTTGTGAGTTGCTACCAGATAGTGAGCAGAGAAGGTGTGCTAGACATATCTGGTCCAACTGGCATCAATAATGGAGTGGTGAAGAAAGAAGGAAACAGTTGTGGAGATGTGCTAAGTCAAGTTTTGAAGTGAAATTTGAAGATGAGATGGATAAACTCAACAAATTAGGTAATAAAATTTGTGAGGACTTGTTGCATTATGAAAAAACTACTTGGTGCAAAGCATATTTTAAAGAGCATTCTAAGTGTGACATTGTTGAAAACAATATGTGTGAAACTTTTGATTCTTGGATACTAGTTACTAGACATAAGGCTATCATAACTATGTTAGAGGAGATTAGTCACAAGATAATGGACAGAAATATTGCAATAAGGAAATTTGCTTAAACTTGGATCTCAGATATCTCTCCTATGGCTAGACTAGTACTAGAAGAGAACAAAGATCTTGCTAGATTTTGTGAAGTTAGATTCAATGGTGATATTGGGTATGAAATCTTAGATGGTCAATACAGACATATTGTTTATATAAGGAAGAAGACATGTACATGTAGAACATGGCAATTGAGGGGCATACCATGTCAACATGCTGTGCTTGCATATCAGCACAAAGGCATAGAACCTGAACATGAAGTGGTACATTGGTATAGGAAAGAGACTTTTTTGAAGGCTTATAACCATTTTCTACAGCCAATACCAAACATGAAAATGTGGCCTCACACTAGTGGTGTAGTGATTGAACATCCTGAACCAAAAGTCATGCCTGGTAGGCCACCAAAGTGCAGAAGAAAGGTAAAGAATGAGCCTAGAAAAAAGTATGGGAAGTTATCCAAAAGAGGAGTAAAAATGACATGTTCCCTGTGTCATCAAGTAGGCCACAACAAAAAATGTTGTCCAACATTGGTAAGTTATTATTCTCTTCTAATACATTTACAATAAGCTTCAATTATTTACAATAATCAATTATTATTACTGTATTAATAGGCTGAAATGGGACAACCTGGAGGCTACCCAAACAGGCAACCAAGCTCAATCCAACCACCATTGTCTAGCCAACCATTAAGCTTAAGTCAGCCACCATTGTTTAGCCAACCATCAAGCTCAAGTCAGCCACCAGTATTTAATCATCAAGGCAGTTCTATGTGTTTTGATTCTTCAGCTGTTAGAAGAGAGCAACAACCTGATAAATGCAGAGGCACATGCAGAGGCAGAGGCACTGGGAGAGGCACTAGGAGAGGTACTGACAGAGGAACTAGTAGAGGCACTGGTAGAGGCACTGGGAGAGGTACTGGCACTACCAGAGAAATAGGAAGAGGCACTGGTAGAGACATTGGAGGTGTATCAAGTCAGCAACCTGATCAACCAAGGGATGTGGAAGCTTCAATATCAACAGGAAGACAAAAGAGGACCAAGACTATAGGATTTGGCATCTATACAAATGCAAGTGGTAGTCAAACCTTTAATGTAAGTGTATACATAATTTTGTTCATTTATTACTCTACTATATAAAGTCTCATTTTAAGATATTTCTATGCAGCCTGGTACTTCAGGAGAAAAAGTTATCAATCCGAGAGTTTATAAGGATGCATCTCCAACAAATATTGATATTGATTATAAGCCTCGAGGACTCAAGTGGAATGGTGGAGATGCTGTCACTGGTTCACAGTTGCAACTTATCACTCAGTCAAGGAAAAACAAGCGTGGAACATCTAGTGCACCAAAGAATGCCTAATTTATGTAGAAAAATCACTTTTTGGTTGTGTAATTAGCAGCAGAAATTTGTATTGACTACTTTGAAACTTGGAGTTCACTAGAGCAAATTAATGGCATGAATGATCAATTTTTACTGCTTTTGAGGCACAAATTATCTTCATTCCTTCAATTAAATCATTACAATAAAAACACAAGGCATTTACAATAGAAAAATCGATCAAAATTGCCCATAAAGAACACTAGAATCTACCATACATACTTTTATGAAGGAATCTAATAGAAGACAAATGAATCAACTAAGATTATTTTGTTACACAAATCCAAGTAGCCAATATCACCCATACGATGATGCATATCATCCACATTTTTCTTGATCGATTCCTCTCCAATTCATATATTTTGACTCTTTTCAACAAACCCCATATCACCCTCCTAGCTTGAGCAGGCATTTCATCATCATACCATCGATAATATTCACATCCACCTCGTGCCTACAAAATTAAAGAAAAAAATTGAATTATAAATAAGGTGATTCTTACTATATTGGACAAAAAAAAATGAATTTGATTTACCTTTAAAGTTTTGCAACAAAGGAACCTACGTCCAGGATTGGATTGCGTCCATGAGGTCTTCATTTCCACAACGTTCCCACATTTACATAGTACCTTCGCAGTTGAAGAAGAAGAAATCGATGAAGAAGATAAATTCGACATTGGAACTTGATGATTAAGAAGAAATCAATGAAAAAGAGATATAATATAATGAGCTAAAGAGGAGAAATAATGATGAAGAGAAACAAAAGAGGAGAAATAAGGGAAGAATGGGAGAAATTAGGGTTAAAAGGGGGAAGAAGATCGTTGGTGTGTGGTTCAAGATCCACATCAGCGCTTTTAAAGCGTCTGCACGCGCTTAAAGGACGTGAGATCACGTTTGACTCCACATCAGCCAAGAATATTTAAAAGGATCAAATTATAAGGGGTTAAAGGATTTAATAGGAATCTTGGTTAGTTGAGGTACCTGGGGGAAAAGCGCGAACAACTTTAGGGACATGCGTATGTATTTGGCCTTAAAAGAATATCAAGTGACACTTCATGTGTATAATTATTTTCAATTATGGAAAACTAAAATAATTATTAGGTTAAAATAAGGGGGAAAGGGTGATAAATTTTTTGGATAAAATCTAAATCAGGTCATTTATAGAAATTTATGGGTGACTTGTTGTTAGGAATCACGTAGTTTTAATATAAAATTACAATATATCGCTCTTTAATTTGTAATTATATTAATTTGTAAAAAATAATACAAACCATATACATAATATATTACTCAGAGACATTAAAGAGTATTTGGATACATTATAACATAAATCGTATACATAATATGTAACTCAGATACATTAAAAACTAGCTCGGATACATTATAGAATAAATCAGATATAAAATATATAGCTCGAATAAATTAAATATTGACTCAAATACATTAATATGTAGCTCAGATGCATTAAAGAAATAAGAGATTTTAAAAGTTTTTAGAAATAGAAGGAGATATTTGAAATAAAGAAAACATAAGACGTACATTTTAGTAATTTTTCCTACATATACTAAATCAGTATGACCGTTGCCAGCTTGAAAATTGGTCTGTTCAAAAAGATGAAATGATGTAAAGAAAATTCAAACTATTGGATACAGTCAACCATATACATGCATAAGACGCAGTTATCTTTGATCAAATATACATATGATATGAGAAGCTAAGAGAATAGTAATTTTCCAACTTAATTAGATGAACTGTAGAAGGAAATGATCAAACTTAAAGTGTGAATTTTCTGAATATGCTTAGAAAGAAAAACATTTGCTGCCAAAAATATTCAGAAACCGTCACCAAATAAAAAAAAATACTAAAGTTCCATCCAAGTATAACATATAAGTTCTCCATAAATAAATAAAATGGTGAAGAAAATTGAAGTCCTTAGATTTAGATTTATAAAAGAACAATCTAAATGAACGATTCTCTTGGTTTCTATTTCCTCATCATGGTGGAACATATCGGGTGTGTTTGGTAAGGTGGAAAACATTTTTCAATCTTCACTTCACATGTTTGGTTTGGTAAAATGTTTTGGAAAATATTTTCCAAATTGATTCATTTTCTAAAAATTTAAGGAAAATAACTTAACTTTAAAACTTAAGGAAAACAATTTCTAAAACCACCTTCCTGTTGTAAATCCATTGTATATGTGGATGATCCATTAGAGTTATCCAACAATTAATTGGATTCATGTATTAGTCTTTCCAATGTGATAAGATTTCAAGGTGATATGAACCTTGATGATAACTATGTATAATTCCAAGGTGACCTTTGACTATGATATCTGAACACTATAAATAGAGATATCATTCACCATTGTATGACATACTTGAATAAGAAAATTCTCTCCTTTATCTTATAATTCTTGTCTTTTTCTTCTTATATTCTGAGCTTTCTTTACAACACGTTATCAGCACGAAGTTGCTACTTGCAAAAGTATTATATAAATATTTTTATTTAGTTCACATATTCTCTCATAATTTTATTATGTCGAATTTATCCTAACTTGAGTTTGTGGCATTAGATATTTCTGGAAAGTCTTTCATAGGTACTCAATGCTGAGATTCATTTGGCTGCTAAAGGTCTTGATGCCACTATTACTTAGGGAAATGAAGCATCGAGTCAAGATAAGGTGAAGGCTATGATTTTCCTTCGTCATCATCTTGATGAGGGCCTGAAGATTGAATATCTGACGGTAAAAGATCCACTTGAATCGTGGACTGATTTAAAGGGGATATATGACCACCTAAAGGCAACAGTGTTGCCAAGAGCTCGTTATGAGTGGATGCATTTACGGTTTCAAGATTTTAAGACCGTAATTGAATACAACTCTGTTGTATTCAGGATAACCTCCCAGTTAAAATTATGTGGGGAGACTATAAAAGATGAGGACATGTTGAAAAAGACAGTTACTACTTTCCATGCCTCAAATGTGATATTGCAGCAGCAATATCGTGAAAAGGGTTTTCAGAAATATTCTGAACTAATCTCATGTCTTTTGGTGGCTAAGCAACATAATGCTCTTTTATTGAAAAATCATGAAGCTCGTCCCACTGGAGCTGCTCCATTATCGGAGGCAAATGTGGTGGAAGCACATGATCAATCTGAAGTAAAAAGAGATGATCATTGGGGCTATAATAATGCACGGGGACGTGGCAAAGATAAAAGACGATACACTAATCGTCAAGGTGGTGGTCATAATAAAAGGGAGAACAACATAAGTTCTCAAAATAACCCCTCAAAAAATAATTGTCGTCGTTGTGGCATGAAAGACCATTGGAAGAATGAATGTCGCACACATGAGCATTTTGTAAGGCTCTATCAAAATTCCTTTAAAAAGAAAGGAAATAAAAGTGGTGCTTCCTCTTCCAATGCTCGAGCTGAGTCACATATGACTCTTAAAGATGATGATAAGCCGGGAACATCTCAGAAATATGATAAGGATGTTGAAGCAAATTTGGCTTTAAAGGATGATGTTTTTGATGGCCTTGGTGACATTACTCATATGGAAGTTGATGACTTCTTTGGAGATCGAAACTGATGTTTGATCTTTTAGCTGGGGAATGAAGTCTGTTAATATTTTACATAATATTTTACTTATGTATTTTTAATTATTATGTTATTCATGTTGAAGTATTTAAATTTCCGTTGTTAATTTTGTTTCTTCCTTCTTTTGATGTATTTTATTTTAATGAAAATTAATAGAAATCCCCAGTTGTCAGTTGGATTCAAGATGAGTAATGGAGATGTATGCCTTCTTGATAGTGCTACAACGCATACAATATTAAAAGAAAAGAAATACTTTTCTAATTTGGTTATGAAAATTCATATGTCAACACAATATCAGGTAGTACAAAATTAATTGAGGGCTCTGGAAGAGCGACCTTATTACTACCTAGAGGGACAATATTAAGTATTGATAATGCATTATATTGTAGTAAGTCTCAAAGAAACTTATTAAGTTTCAAAGTTATTCGCCAAAATGGCTATCATGTTGAGACGGCTAATGAAAGAAAGGTTGAATACCTTTACATTACTACAATAAATGTAGAGACGAAAATTGTGCATGAAAAATTACCTACATTTTCTTCTGGGTTGTACTATACAAGTATAAGTACAGTTGAATCACATGCCGTAGTAAGCAAAAGGTTTACTAATTTTAATGATTTTATCAGTTAGCATGACCGGTTGGGCCATCCCGGATTTAATATGATGCGCAAAATCATTGAGAATTCACATGGGCACACCTTAAAGAGCCCAAATATCCTTCAATCAAAGGAATTCTCTTGTGCTTCTTGTTCTCAAGGAAAGTTGATCATTAAACCATCAACAATTAAGGTTGGAATTGAATCCCTTGCATTTATGGAACGTATACACGGTGATATATGTGGACCAGTTCAACCTGCATGTGGACCCTTTAATATTATATGGTCTTGATAGATGCTTCTACAATATGGTCACATGTGTGTTTATTATCAAATCGCAACATGGCTTTTGCGAGATTGCTGGCTCAAATAGTAAGATTGAAAGCACAATTTCCAGACTATACAATAAAGACAATCCGTCTAGATAATGCTGGTGAGTTTACATCTCAGGCATTTAATGATTATTGTATGTCTACTGGGATAACAGTTGAACATCCAGTTGCGCATGTTCACACTCAAAACGGTCTAGCAGAATCATTGATTAAACGTCTGCAATTGATAGCTAGACCATTACTAATGAGAACAAAGTTATCTGTGTCTATGTGGGGGCATGCTATTTTGCATGCAGCAACACTTGTGCGCATAAGGCCGACCAATTATTATGAATTCTCCCCATTACAATTGACTTTTTGTCAAGATCCAAACATTTCCCATCTTAGAGTTTTTGGATGTGCGGTGTATGTCCCAATTGCTCCACCACAACGCACAGAGATGGGGCCCCAAAGAAAGTTGGGGATATATGTTGGGTATGAATCTCCTTCAATCATAAAATATTTGGAGCCTATGACTGGAGATTTTTTTAAGGCAAGATTTGCTGATTGTCATTTTGATGAATCAATATACCCAACATTAGGGGGAGAACATAAGTCGTTGGGAAAGAGATAAATTGAAATTTATCATCTCTATCTCATCTGAATCCTCGAACAAACCAATGTGAGCAAGAAGTTCAAAGAATAATTTATTTGCAGAACATTGGAAATCAGCTACCAGATGCATTTACTAATCTTCCAAGGATTACTAAATCGCATATTCCAGCTGTTAATGCTCCAGTTCGAGTTGATATCCCGACGGGACAAATTGTTAAGGCAAATGAGTCTAGATCACATTTGAAGCGTGGTAGACCAATTGGTTCCAAGGATAAAAATTCTCGAAAGAGAAAAGGAATAAATGATCAAGATGATCATGGGTTGAAAGAAATTTCTCAAGATGAGACACAAGTCATAACACATGATGAGGAGGAGGTTCGAACTTCTGAAAACAATGAAATTTCAATGAATTATGTCTCGACGAGAAAGTTGTGGAACCGAAATAATGTTGTGATTGATAACATATTTGCCTATAATGTTGCTATTGAATAATGCAACAAGATGAAAATTTTGAGCCAAAATCTGTTCACGAATGTAGACAGAGAAATGATTGGCCAAAATGGAAGGATGCAATTCAAGCTGAATTGGCTTTACTAGAAAAACGTGAAGTTTTCGGACCAATAATCCGAACACCTGAAGGTATCAAGCCAGTGGGGTACAAATGGGTTTTTGTACGAAAAAGAAATGAGAAAGGTGAAGTCGTGAGATATAAGGCCCGACTCGTTGCTCAAAATTTTTCTCAAAGACCTGGCATTGATTATATGGAGACATATTCTCCAGTGGTAGATGCAATCACCTTCAGATATCTCATAAATCTGGAAGTTCATGAAAAACTTGAAATGCGTCTAATGGATGTTGTCACAGCCTATCTATATGGCTCATTGGACCACAACATTTTCATGAAAATTCCTGAAGCATTCAAAGTGCCTGAAGCATACAAAGATTCAAGAGAAACTTGTTCAATAAAGCTTCAGAAATCTCTGTATGGATTGAAACAATCAGGAAGGATGTGGTACAATCATCTGAGTGAATATTTGTTAAAGAAAGGGTACAAAAATGACCCGATTTGTCCCTGCATTTTCATTAAACGGTCGGGGTCTGAATTCGTTATAATAGCTGTGTATGTTGATGATTTGAACATCATTGGCACTCGTAAAGAGCTTTTGGAAACTGTTGAGTTTCTGAAAAAAGAATTTGAAATGAAAGATCTCGGCAAGACAAAATTTTGTCTTGGCCTACAGATTGAGAATTTGTCAAATGGAATACTTGTTCATCAATCAACGTACACAGAAAAGATACTAAAACATTTTTACATGGATAACTCACATCCATTGAGTACTCCAATGGTGGTAAGATCTCTTGACATTAATACAGATCCATTTCGACCTCAAGAGAATGATGAAGAGCTTCTTGCTGATGAAACTCCTTATCTTAGTGCGATCGGGGCACTAATGTACCTTGCTAACAATACTCGACCAGATATCTGTTTTGTAGTAAGTCTACTGGCAAGATTCAGTTCCTCCCCAACAAAAAGACATTGGAATGGTCTTAAACACATACTTCGATATCTTCGGGGGACCATGGACATGGGTTTATTCTATTCCAATGAATTCAAGTCAGAACTGATTGGTTATGCAGATGCAGGATATTTATCTGATCCGCATAAAGCTCGATCACAAACAGGCTATTTGTTTACATGTGGAGACACGCCAATATCTTGGCGATCAATGAAGCAAACGTTGGTAGCCACTTCTTCAAATCATGCAGTAATAATAGCCATCCATGAAGCAAGTCGAGAGTGCGTCTGGCTGAGATTAATGACCCATCATATTCAGGAAATGTGTGAATTTTCTTTGAAAAAGAATATACCAACCACAATGTAAGAAGATAATGCTGCATGTATAGCTCAATTGAAAGGAGGATACATCAAAAGAGACCGGACAAAGCATATCTCACCAGAGTTCTTTTTCACACATGATCTTCAACAAAATGGTGAGATAGAAGTTCAACAAATTCGTTCAAGTGATAATCTTGTTGATTTATTCACTAAGGCATTGCCAACATCAACGTTTGAGAAGTTGAGATACAAGACTGGAATGCGCTGTCTCCGAGATATCAAGTAAAGTTTTCATCAGGGGGAGCGAAATACGCATTGTACTCTTTTCCTTAACTATGGTTTTGTCCTAAGTTGGATTTTCCTGGTAATGTTTTTAACGAGGCAACATTCAAAGCGTATTATGAGATATGTGTACTCTTTTTCCTTCACAAGGCTTTTTCCCACTGGGTTTTTCCTAGTAAGGTTTTAACGAGGCAACATTCAAAGCGTATTATGAGATATGTGTACTCTTTTTCCTTCACAAGGCTTTTTCCCACTGGGTTTTTCCTAGTAAGGTTTTAACGAGGCACATAATCTATGGATATCCAAGGGGGAGTGTTGTAAATCCATTGTATATGTGGATGATCCATTAGAGTTATCCAACAATTAATTGAATTCATGTATAAGTGTTTCCAATGTGATAAGATTTCAAGGTGATATGAACCTTGATGATAACTATGTATAATTCCAAGGTGACCTTTGACTATGATATCTCAACACTATAAATAGAGATATCATTCACCATTGTATGACATACTTGAACAAGAAAATTCTCTCCTCTATCTTATATTTCTTGTCTTTTTCTTCTTATATTCTTATCTTTCTTTACAACACTTCCAAGTTTAAATTACAATTTTTTTTATTGAAAAACTCAATTTATTTTGTCTTACCCTCAACCCCCCTTCCCCCCTCAAAAAAAAAATGTAATTTTCTTTTTTTAAAAAATTTTCAATTTCAAAAATTATTTTCTACTCTAGTAAAAATAAAAATATTTTTCATTCATAAATCAAAAACTAAACATCATTTCCGAAAAATATTTTCTACTCACAAACCAAACATGAGAAATAAATAAAAAATATACTTGTTTTCAAGAAAAATATTTTCCTTCATACCAAACACACCCATAGGGTCACAATTTCCGTTCTGTCTTTGCTACAGTGGATCTTGTGTATGGTTTTAGCATTTACAACTTTCACTCCCTTGTAGTTCTGTTCATTAAATTTGCGAATAAGAAAGAAATGTACAAAATTATCAGAAGCAATATTTAAAAACCCAATGGAATGTGCAAATATTGTTAACTTTCACTTTCATACTCAAAATTTATTTCAAAAGGTGGTTTCATTATTGATCGACTCTTCGAATATAGAAGCTGAAGTACCTTTGTAAAGGGAATGATTCTTTATTTAGGATCTAGACAATGTGATATCAAACAAACATTACCATACAAAGTATTGAATAGTACCAAAGCTAATACATTCTCTAATACCTTTAACCAAACAATCCTTAAATATCATCATCTCTAATTGCCGTCACCCATAATTAATAAATCATCTCTATTATTTAGCCATCAATGTGCTCAAATAGATACTTTAATTTATAATATGTGCAAAATACCTAAACACGTTATCTATTAGAAGTAATCATATTTAAATACTTTTAGAGAACATATATAAAAGAAACAAATGTTTGTATCGAAGGAGACATCACAAGTACACCTGAATTCTTTGTTCCAACTGAGGAGGAGTTGTAGTCCCAAACTCAACCTTTTCTATCTCAAACAAACAATATATGGAGAGTGTTCAGGGTACCTAATTTAAAAAGCAAGTGAACCACATTCAACTAAACAAACTGAATTAAGTTTGAGTGATTTCACCTATTGTACAAATATTTCCTTTATTTCAGGAAAAAAATTTAACAAATGAATAGTCTCGAGTCTCAATTTCAACGTTTAAGATCACTAATGTAGACAATATATGAAGAGATTCTATCTTGGTATGATCATAACACAAAGTTAAACGGGAACTAAGATAATCATTCGTTCATTATATATGGCTAGCCACCATTCACTGTTTCTAGTTGTTAGCCTTAGGCCGGGATTTTGCACCAGTACCAATATGTTTTCGAGTCGCACTGATTAAGATATTATGGAAACGTTTAGTAATCTTAATTAATCAACTAGACTTAGTCCCGTATTTTTTCTTGGTGAAAGCATATGTTATAGAAAGACAAATCACATTAAATGAGTGAAAAACAAGAGTTTGAAATCAAAAAAAAATAATGAAGGATCTTAGAATTATAACTGAATGAAACTTCCCCTGTTTTCCATATTTCATTTTTGTATGTTCTTAAATATCACTCTAATCTTAAAGGAGAACAGTACTCAAAGATCTGTATCATTAGTTATTCATCATTTTTCACAATGGAAAGATAAAAACCTGCCATCATAAACCAAGTTCAACATTTACATCAATTATCTCATTTTATCGATTTCTAAGAATCATCACAAACTTACCTTTACATGTACTATAATAAGAACTTAAAACAGTTTAATCTTTCAACCATATTAATCCACGGGCAAACTAAGAAAATATAAATGCAACAAAGACACGGAATAAACATAGAAAAATAAAGGTCAAATTGATACCAAAGTTCAGAAAATAAAAACAAAAGAGATTTATTTATATGGCAGTGACGAACAACTAATTATATCCAGTTACCTCGGACATAATTTTTTTTTCTGACGGAAGTTTTTCTCTGTAATTCAATTAGTAAACACAATTTGTTATTCTGATTTTGATTTTGAGTCCCGATTCCACTCCAATAGTCTCTTGCAAGAAATCACTCACCTTCAAGATACTTTCTCCAACCCGCATAAATATTTCAAAACAAAAAACACATAAAAAGTAAATCAAAACAGTACCTCAAGGGAAAAAACAAAAAAATCCAAAAAATTGTATGATACCGAACAAAAATTATCTCCAAAGTCATCAAATGTGAAATTTCACCACCAAATTGTCTCAAATTATCCTGCTCGACACACTCCTGAACCTGAATCCTGGAGAATAAGAGAGAGACAGAGATTGGGAAAACATAAGAATAGAAATATTGCAAATATTTTCTGCCGATCAATAATGAGTGTGCTCCTCTATCAACCCTTCACTTAAATACTAAGTTCTTATCGACAATAGGGTCTAAAGTCATGACGCACACTTAACTCATACATCACATATGTTGCGCTCTTTAGCAACTACAGCAAAGTGCTAGGGGTAACTTTGAGACATTAACTAAGCCAATAAAAATAGAAACAAAGAATTAACTAAAAAAAAAATAGGACAAACTTGATTTGTCTGCTTGGGAATTCACATACATAATCCAATGCAACAACCACTTCAAATGCAAAATCCATAGAGTATAACTTTTTATTACTCTATAGATAAAATGATCACATGAGGCCATATAAATAGCTCTTGTGTTTTAAAACTGAAGGGCTAAGTGAACTTTTGAAGCTCCATTACCATACCAAAGGCAAAGGGTATAATATCCATGTTTCCACAAGAAAAAGGATCAAACTTTCACCCATCTAGCTCTAGTCCATCTCATAACACACAACTACATGTTGATCTAGAACAACAATGTCATTTCATCTTATACAAGACAATATTACATTCGCTACACGTAACTATATGTCCATTCATTGCCGAAAAGTAGTACGCCTACTACACTAATACTGAAAGCGTAGATCTCAATCCATCCTGATAAAAAGCAAACAAAGGTCCAGTTGCAAAATATTTCTTGAATTTGTAAGTCAACTACTACTATTACACCCCAATTTTCTCACAAGCAAGTTCAAGGTTAACTACGTAGATGCTCACTACTCACTACCCATATTGCTCCATTTAAGCATAAAGCATGTTGATGCACCAAGTTTGTTTTTTTTTTGGATCAAACAACCTAAGCAATGTGTGCATATCAAAAATGATCACTTTAACTTTTAATTGGACAAACAATCTAGTCTAAAGCGGCAAAAGATTGGCATGATATAAACACTAAAATGAATTACATAAATAATACTATAATTAAATAACTCATGAGCAAGTTTCCAAAAGACACTTAGCTCACATATTTTCACAAATATATAAATGCAGACAATTCAAAGCGAATATTATATATAAAAGGGATGACAAAAGATACAAATAATAAGAGACATACCATTCATATATAGCCAAAATTGGATACCAAAATTTGAATTCGGTGCAATTGGAACAAAATCAAAACTCAAATGTTGATGAAATTTTCAAACCAAAAATTAAACAACATAAGGTTAAAGAATACGATAAGCATACATATACCGTTGAGAACTGCGGAATGTGCTTCTACTTCAATCTCTGTCTCATCTTTCGGCGCTTCCTCTTCAAACCTCATCATATGCTTTTCTTGCACCGTAAGAAAACAAAAAAAATAAAAATAAAAAATGATGAAATTGAGCATAAAAGACTTACAAAATGAGTGAAAATGGACAAATACGGTGCTACGAAATTCATGTTATCTTAGCTCTCATTCTGAATTGGTGACGGTCGGAAATTATTTCTAATCCTCCAAAAAATTACCATAGAGATCAATTATCATTGTTGACCGCTTACCTGATAAAATATGGTACACTCTTTGTAGTAAAGAATAAAGTAGTACATGTGTGAGTAATGATAGAGTACTAAATGTGTTTCGAAGGAAATAACCTTTACCAACTTACCCCAAATCCATCAACTTTAAGAACAATGTGATTTGCTTTTCGATACATTTTCAAAGTACCATACATGTTTATCCCTTTCTTGTAATTTCTCTATTGCAATTTGAAGAATGTATCAATAAATCAGGATAAAATTATTTGCATGCATATGGAATAATTGAAAACCCATCCAAAAAAACTTATAGAACAAATGAATTAACAGATATGCAAAAGACAAACCTATATATATAATATATATATATATATATATATATATATATATATATACTTTTAAGATAGTGGCATATTATTCAAGGATGATATCAATTTTGATTGAAATTCGCGGCTTTCTTTGACCAACGGAGACTCCACAATGACCTTTACCGTCGATTATAGTTTTCAAAGCTCCTTTCGCTCCAGTTTATCTTAGCAACTACAGCAAGCTGACTCGCAACTCTCTCGTGTATATGGTATCCCAAATATATGTGAATCACTCAAGATACATACAAATATATGTATCTATGTTTATCTAGTGTGATTCACATGTGTTTGAGATACATACAAAGATATGTATCTAGTGTGATTCATATGTGTCTGAGATACATACTAATCTCGCCTCTCTCTCTCTTTATGCATTTGATAGCAAAAATACATGTATCTAAGCATAAGAACGTAAATAATTATAAATAAGTGATGTTTTATTTTTAAAAAAAAATTAGAATGATTTTAAGAGTCACCACTTATTTTTAAAGGAAAATTAAGAAAACTATTTATTTTTTCAAAAGATTAAAACAGAAATCTAATGAATATATAAAAAAGGGAGTTCGGGGTGTAGAAAATACAGTATAGAAAGGAAAAAGAATGTTGACTATTATTGTTGTATTTTTCCGTATAAAGCTACGACTGCACAATACCTTCTATATAGGCTATTGGCAAGTTACAATTTAGGAGAGTTCTACTTGAATTCTGCTTTTGTAAGTTGACTCCTACTAGTAGTACACAACAAGACTTATAGTCCTAATGCAATACATATATAGGAACGTTGATTATTATTGTTGTATTTTTCTGTATAAAGCTACTGCACAATACCTCCTTATATAGGCTATTGACAGGTTACAATTTAGGAGAGTTGTACTTGAATTATACTTTTGTAAGTTGACTCCTACTAGTAGTACACAACAAGACTTATAGTCCTAATTCAATACATATATACACTCTCCTAATGCTAACACAACTCTGCTCCTTTGTGCTAGTCTCTAACACTTCACCTCAAGCTAGTGAGAGGTGGATCAACCACTCCCAGCTTGCTTCAAAAGGCTGCAAATTGTTGCTTTGTAAGTGCCTTGGTGTGTATGTAAGCTAGCTGATCTTGTGATTGAACAAAATGTGTTATGAGATTTCCCCTTGCCACCTTTTCTCGAACAAAATGATAGTTCATCTCCACATGTTTAGTCCTAGCATGTAATACTGGATTCACAATCATGTAAAGTGCACTAAGATTATCACAGAACAATATTGGAGCTGTAGTAAGTGTGACAATCTTTGAGAATATAGGTGATCCATGTAATCTCAGTTGCAGTGGAGGCTAGTGCTCTATATTCAGCTTTAGAACTTGACCTGGCGACTGTATGTTGTTAACTTGATGCANTTGAAATTCGCGGCTTTCTTTGACCAACGGAGACTCCACAATGACCTTTACCGTCGATTATAGTTTTCAAAGCTCCTTTCGCTCCAGTTTATCTTAGCAACTACAGCAAGCTGACTCGCAACTCTCTCGTGTATATGGTATCCCAAATATATGTGAATCACTCAAGATACATACAAATATATGTATCTATGTTTATCTAGTGTGATTCACATGTGTTTGAGATACATACAAAGATATGTATCTAGTGTGATTCATATGTGTCTGAGATACATACTAATCTCGCCTCTCTCTCTCTTTATGCATTTGATAGCAAAAATACATGTATCTAAGCATAAGAACGTAAATAATTATAAATAAGTGATGTTTTATTTTTAAAAAAAAATTAGAATGATTTTAAGAGTCACCACTTATTTTTAAAGGAAAATTAAGAAAACTATTTATTTTTTCAAAAGATTAAAACAGAAATCTAATGAATATATAAAAAAGGGAGTTCGGGGTGTAGAAAATACAGTATAGAAAGGAAAAAGAATGTTGACTATTATTGTTGTATTTTTCCGTATAAAGCTACGACTGCACAATACCTTCTATATAGGCTATTGGCAAGTTACAATTTAGGAGAGTTCTACTTGAATTCTGCTTTTGTAAGTTGACTCCTACTAGTAGTACACAACAAGACTTATAGTCCTAATGCAATACATATATAGGAACGTTGATTATTATTGTTGTATTTTTCTGTATAAAGCTACTGCACAATACCTCCTTATATAGGCTATTGACAGGTTACAATTTAGGAGAGTTGTACTTGAATTATACTTTTGTAAGTTGACTCCTACTAGTAGTACACAACAAGACTTATAGTCCTAATTCAATACATATATACACTCTCCTAATGCTAACACAACTCTGCTCCTTTGTGCTAGTCTCTAACACTTCACCTCAAGCTAGTGAGAGGTGGATCAACCACTCCCAGCTTGCTTCAAAAGGCTGCAAATTGTTGCTTTGTAAGTGCCTTGGTGTGTATGTAAGCTAGCTGATCTTGTGATTGAACAAAATGTGTTATGAGATTTCCCCTTGCCACCTTTTCTCGAACAAAATGATAGTTCATCTCCACATGTTTAGTCCTAGCATGTAATACTGGATTCACAATCATGTAAAGTGCACTAAGATTATCACAGAACAATATTGGAGCTGTAGTAAGTGTGACAATCTTTGAGAATATAGGTGATCCATGTAATCTCAGTTGCAGTGGAGGCTAGTGCTCTATATTCAGCTTTAGAACTTGACCTGGCGACTGTATGTTGTTAACTTGATGCACATGAAATGCAGTTAGTTCCTAAGTATATTGTATAACCTGTAGTTGATCTTCTTGTTGTAGAACAACCTCCCCAATATACGCCACAGTTATCCATACAACCTTAGAAGTGACTTTGCAATTAGCCTAAGTCCAAATTGAACTATCCCTCTGACATATCTAAGAATCCTCTTTACAGCGTGAAAGTGCTCAATGTTTGGACTCTGCATGAACTGACTTGTGAGATTCACTGCATGAGTTACACCTTGCCAAATCAGTGTGAGATACTGCATGTTACGACCCGATTTGAAGACTAAACCGTTTCGAAGCCGATTTCGCAACTTTGGCAATTTTTGTTAAGTTTTTGGAAAAATTTATAATTTAGGGAGTCACCACTGAATCTTTTAGGAAAAATTAAGAAAACCATTTGAAAAGGAATTTTAAAAGAAAACATTTAAATAAACCCGAGTCGAGTACGTGTTCAAATAATTCTCTAAGTAAGGGTTTAGGCACCTTAGAGAATTCGCTAACACGCGGTTTACCGACGAATTTTAAAGTTGACTAATTTTTAAAAGAATAAAACTTAGATTACTTAAAAATCTTATTTATTTATTATTATTAATTTTGAAAATGAAAAATCTTTTGATACTTGTACATTTGTACTATCCCAAATAATGAAACAATCCAAATATTAAAGTATCAAAAGTAAAATTCTAACTTAACAATTTATCCGGGTCAAGCTTTTGAGTCAAATAATCAATACAATCACTTAAACATGGATTTGAAAGCTAAATACCAACTATGAAAGAATATGGGTAATTCTCAAGTTAGTCTTGAAGCTTAGATTGCCCAACTCAAAAGAGGTTTGAAAATTTGAATACTTGAAGCAAAATAAGTAACAAAATAGCGATGTCATTAAAAAACCTCCAAAGGATTCATCTAAGTTAATAAGAAGGGTTAAGTGTCATAATAACAAGCAAGATAGACAAGTAATAGAAAGAAAAATTTGGACTTCTAGTCCAAATTCAGGTGTGTTGCCTCCTTCTCTTCTTTGTTGCATCTGCATTTTTTAGATTTGAGCCCTTAAATTTCTTGGACTTAGGTCGAAATTCCACCTTCCAATCCTTTGGGACTAGTGCTGAATCCTTGTTGCTATGCTGCTGCTATTGATTTGGGTTTTAATCCAACAATATTAGCTCCTTTTTTGCGACTTGAAAGAGATTGACTCAGAGAGAATCGAATGTAAAGGGATTGGGATTCCAGGTGGACTCAAACAAGATAGTTCATACAAAGAAAAGGAGGAAAATAAAGATTAGCAAGATGATCAAGTTATGAAATAATTGTTGCGGAAGTCGAATATATAGAGAGTGATGGAATCACAACTACTATATCTAAAGGTAGCTAATAAATAGTAAATGAGACAACAATAAAAAGAACACCAAGAATTAACGAGGTTCGACAAACTTTTGTTTTCTTTTGCCTACTCCTCTGACACAACCAACCAATGTTTATCTCACTCCAAAAAGAGTACAAGTGAAATTCTACAAGAGAGAAAGAAGAACAAATGCCTTAGGAGATAAGAAGGCAAGTGAGAGGTGTGTTACAAATGAATTAGGAGCTACCTATTTATAGGAGTGGATTCTTCCTATTGATGTCATCCATGACATCATAATATGTCAAAATGTCAAGATTTACCTTGTGAAATCAATTTATTGTTCACCTAAATTTCACCTACAAAAAGGTGCTATCTTGACTTTTCTACCAATGAAGAATTATCATCCTAACTACCATATCTTCTCATTAATCCATTTTTGAATCTTGTCAAATTTATCAAATCTCCACCTTGGCAAAATTCTTCATTTCCAACTTTCTCTCAAAAACAATTTTGATTGTGTCTTCAACCTCAATCTTCAATGTTTAACAATGTTTATCAAGTTCAAACGATGTTGAAATTTGACCACAGTCACCACTTTTGTCAAAATATCAGGAGGATTATCTATAGTATGAATTTTCTGCATTATGACTCCACCATCTTCTATGATGTCTCGTATGAAATGATATCGGACATCAATGTGCTTCGTTCTTGCATGATAAACTTGGTTCTTTGCTACTTGAGTAGCACTCTGACTGTCACAAAATATTGTGATTTCTTTTTGTCCAATACCAAGCTCTCTAAGTAATCCTTGAAGCCAAATTGCTTCCTTCGCAGCCTCTGTAATTGCCATGTACTCTGCCTCAGTGGTAGACAAAGCAACTGTTGACTGCAAAGTAGACTTCCAACTAACTGGTGCATTTGCAATAGTGAAAGCATAACTAGTAGTTGATCTTCGTTTGTCCAAATCACCTGAATAATCTGAGTCACAATATCCAATAAGATATTGACTATCTTTCTGCTCGAAAACCAAACCAACATCGACGGTATTATGAATATATCGTAGAATCCATTTTAAAGCCTGCCAATGGTCCTTTCTAGGATTGTGTATGTACCTGCTTACAACTCCAACAACGTGTGAAATATCTGGCCTTGTGCAAACCATCACATACATCAAGCTACCAATAGCATTCACGTATGGTACTCTTGACATATATTCTCATTTAGCTTCATTCTTAGGTGACATAACATTACTAAGCTTAAAATGACGAGCAAGAGGAGTGCTAACCGAATTCGTTTTTTCTTTCATACCGAATCGATTTAGTACTCTCTTCAAATATTCTTTCTGAGATAAATAGTGTTTCTTTGAATGTCGATCTCTTTTTATCTCCATGCCAAGAATCTTCTTTGCCTCACCTAAATCCTTCATCTCATACTCCTTTCTTAGTTGAATTTTTAGCTTCTCAATTTTCTCTTGACTTTTAGAAGCTATAAACATATCATAAACATATAGGAGGAGACATATAAAAAAATTATCTTCAAGCTTGTGCAAATACACACAATGATCGTATTTGCTTCTTATGTACCTTTGCTGCAACATAAACTTGTCAAATTGTTTGTACCATTGTCTAGAAGATTGTTTCAATCCGTACAATGATTTTTCAAGTTTGCACACCAAATTTTATTTTCCATCAACTTTGAATCCTTCTGGCTGAGTCATATAGATTTCCTCTTCCAAGTCTCCATGTAAAAATGCAGTTTTTACATCCAACTGAACTAGTTCCAAATTTAACTGCGCTACCAAAGTCAACAAACCTCTAATGCAGGAGTGTTTCACAACTGGAGAAAACACCTCATTATAATCAATTCCCTCCTTTTGAGCATATCCNAAATTCAACTGTGCTACCAAAGCGAACGAAATTCTAATGGAGGAGTGTTTCACAACTAGATAGAATACCTCATTATAATCAATTCCCTCCTTTTGAGCATATTCTTTGGCCACCAATCTTGCTTTGTAGCGAACATCTTCTTGGTTAGGAAATCATTCTTTCTTTGCAAATACCCTTTTGCACCCAATTGCTTTCTTGCCCTCCGGGAGATTGGCCAATCTCAATGAATGATTCTGATGAAGGGACTGCATTTCTTCATCCATGGCAATCCTCCACTTATCTTCTTGTGAACGTTGGACTGCGTCTTTATAAGTGGTAGGAATGTCGTCGGCTGCAATTTACTTAACACAAACCACCATATCTGTGAGTCGAGCACATTTTCTTATTGTCCTTTTTGGCTTGCTGGTTCCTATTGATTCAAGTTGTGGTTGAGGTTCTTGAGATGGAACCTCCTCTTCGACTGACTCTCCTTTAAGGGGAAAATCTTCTGTTGTTTCCTCGTTTGATCCATGTGTTGGTAAAATTATCTTTCCCTCAAACTCCACCTGCGTTGAAGGACCATCTATTTGTTTTGGCTTCTTCAAGTGTTACCTTGTTTGTCAAGGAACATTCATCAAAGGTAACATCCCTGCTAAAAATAACTTTTCTTGTCCCTAAACACCATAAACGGTATCCTTTGACTCCAAAAGTATTTTCCATAAATAAAACATTCTTTGCTCTTGGGTCCAATTTCGAATCTCTTACATGATAATATGCAATTGAGACAAATACATATAAATAACCATAATCTTCAGCAGGTTTTCCATACCATTTTTTAAATGGTGTCTTCCCACCAATAGCAGCAGCTGTTAGATGATTAATGAGGTGGCAGACATATGTTATTGCTTCAGCCCAAAATTTTTTATCCCAAGACAACATTGGACAATATGCACCAAACCTTCTCCAGCAAAGTTTGGTTCATGCGTTTTGCCACTCCATTCTGTTGTGGTGTATTTCTGACAGTGAAATGCCTGACGATGCCATTTTCCTCACAAATTTTCTGAAAAAGATCATTTTTTGTATCCTCCACCATTGTCTGTGCGAAGACACTTTGAGTTTCTATCATCGCCTTCCATTTGAGAAAAATTCCCAATACTTCATCTTTTGTTTTCATCATATACACCCACAATCTTCGGGAAAAGTCATCAACAAAGGTTACAAAATAGTGTTTCCCACCTAGTTAAGGTGTTTTGGAAGCACCCCAAATATCTGAATGAACATAATCCAAAATATCTTTAGTATTATGGATAGTTGTTCCAAATATAACCCTTGTTTTCTTTCCCTTTATACAATGCTCACAAAACTCCAAGTTGCAAGTTTTTACTCCTTTTAGCAATCCTTGATCTGATAAAGTTTTCAAGGATTTTCCTCCAGCATGTCCCAAGCGCATACGCGATAGCTTGGTCATTTCTGCCTCCTTCTCGTCATTGGATGTTGTTGTCACTGTCCCAATAATTGTACTACCTTGATAGTGGTACATGTTATTATTTCTTCGAATTTCCTTCATTACCACCAATGCACCATAGCATATTTTCATCACGCCATTATCTGCAATGACTTTGAACCCCTTTGACTCTAGGGATCCAACAAAAATGAAATTTTTCTTCAAATCTGGTACATATCGAACATCTGTTAATGTTCTACTTGATCAATCATGGTTCCTTAATCGGATTGAACCAACACCATATGCAGTAAGAGGATTATTATTTGCAGTGAGAATAACTTCACATTCTCCTTCTTGTAAATCAACAAACCAGTCCCAATCGGGACATATATGATAGCTAGAACCTGAGTCCATCAACCATACATTAGATGATTTGGATGAATCTGTCGTAACTAGTGAATAATCGAAGTCATCACAATCAGCCACATTTGAATCCATGACAGCCTTCCCATTATTTGGTTTGGCTTTGCTATTCAACTTTGGGCAGTCTTTTTTCGAGTGCCCTTTTTCTCGGCAAAAGACACATTTATCTTTGCTGAGTCTGGATCTTGACTTGGATCTTCTTTTCTTCGTTCTCATATTATTCTGAGAACGACCTCTCGCAATCAATGCTTCTGCTTCTCCGCCTTTTTTTCTCTCTTTCTTTGCTTATAACTATATAAGGCAGAACAAACTTCTTTGATAGATACTTCATCATTCCCATGTAGTAGAGTCGTTTAAAGATGCTCGAACTCATAGGGAAGTGAACTTAACAACATTAAGGCCATATCTCCATCCGTAAAAGTCACATCCATATTTCGCAAATCTGTCGCCAACTTATTAAATCTAGTGATATGATCATTCATTGTGCTACCAGGAATATAAGTGAAGCGTCACAGTCTTCTTTTCATGTAAAGTTTATTTTGACTGTTTTTATTCAAGAATTTTTCCTCCAATGAATTCCATAATTTATTTGCAGATTTTTCTTTCTTGTGTGGATACTTTTGTTCTCTTGTAAGGTAAGATCGAATGGTACCGCAAGCAACACGGTTTATAATATTCCAATCTTCTTCTCCTACACCGTCTGGTTTCTTTTCTTCAATGGAAATATCTAGCCCTTGTTGAAAAAGAACATCAAGGACCTTACCTTGCCACATTCCGAAATTTCCTAACCCGTCGAAAATTTCAACTGCAAATTTCGCATTTGACACATTTTTTGTCATAAGCGAAGATGCCAATGATGACGTATTATTGACACTTGATGTGGACTCATCATTTTTCTTATCCCCCATTTTACTAAAAATATTATTTATTATCTAACAATGCAGTGACCAAAGTAAATCTTTTTCTGATGTGGAAGTTTTGACTATGCTGCAACCACAAAGCATACTCAGATAATATCTCGGCTCTGATACCAATTGTTGCGGAAGCCGAATATATAGAGAGTGATGGAATCACAACTACTGTATCTAAAGGTAGCTAATAAATAGTAAATGAGACAATGATGTACCGTGGTTTCACGGTATTTTTAATGCTTTTTCCTTAAGTTTAGTGTGTGTCCAAAAGCCTTTTTGTATTGATTTTTATATAAGTTTCTCCTTATTTGCAGGAAATCTGTCCAAAGATGAACGCGGAAGTTTTTGAGCGAGAAATGCAGAAGAGACCACCTACGGAGCTTTTGACGGTCCGTAGGTGACATCGTAGTGAGGAGAGAAGCTGCTGAAGGAAGATGGAGAAGTCTGACCTAGTGTAGGCTTACGGAAGTCCATGACGGACCGTCATAGCCACGACGGTCCGTCCTGCTGGTTCGTCGTAATGATCAGAGAGTAGTCCCAGTACCCAAATTCTAAGAAGTTAAAGTATTATGGAACGGAGACCCTCGACGGACCGTCGTGCTTGGAACGGTCCGTCATACCTATTCGTTGAGGGTAATGAAGAAACCAGCTAAAGAATTTGTGAAGTATGGGACGACGGAGGCCATGACGGCCTGTCGTGACCACGACGGTCCGTCACGAGGTCCATCGACTGAGACGCATTTTGACAGATTTTCAGTAATTAGAATTCTTCTTTTATTAGGTTTTTGTTTTTATTATAAATAGTTCGAAAAACCTCGTTTTTGGGGTTAGACTTTTTGATAGTTAGACTTTTGGATAATATTTAGTTCTCTTATTCAAGTATTGAAGGATTAATTTCAGCAATTGTTACACTTTTTCTGGAATTGATTGTTGGTGCTTTTGTTGATTAATCAAGTGAATTTCTGGATTTTATTCTTTCTCATTAAAGTAAATGCATGAATTCTTATATTAAATTTATGAATAGTGTGATTATGACAATGGGTAACTAAACTCCATAACTAGGGTTGTGGGAACCATGGGTGAATAATGTCTTGCATGTATTGATAATTCTTTCGTTTAGAAGTCTTTTTAACAGATGGCCAACATTAGAACTCGCCTTAACGCTACTTGCCGGACCAAGGAGGTAGATAATAGAAAAAGAATTATCAACATAGATTTAGTGTACACTATCTAATAGGCTAGTGTCGATTGGTACGAAGTAATAACTTAGTCAAATATCGAATACAATGCTTAATAT
>NC_028639.1:9972053-10013336 GCF_001406875.1 Solanum pennellii
GTAGCTAATAAATAGTAAATGAGACAACAATAAAAAGAACACCAGGAATTAACGAGGTTCGGCAAACTTTTGTTTTCTTTTGCCTACTCCTCGGACACAACCAACCAATATTTATTTCACTCCAAAAGAGTACAAGTGAAATACTACAAGAGAGAAAGAAGAACAAATGTCTTAGGAGATGAGAAGGCATGTGAGAGGTGTGTTACAAATGAATTAGGAGCTGCCTATTTATAGGAGTGAATTTTTCCTATTGATGTCATCCATGACATCACAATATATCAAAATGTCAAGATTTACCTTGTGAAAACAATTCATTTTTCTCCTAAATTTCACCTACAATAAGGTGCTATTTTGACTTTTCTACCAATGAAGAATTATCCTCCTAAGTACCATATCTTCTCATTTATCTATTTTTGAATCTTGTCAAATTTAACAATAATGACCAGGATTGATATAATTCAATCCAACAAGAGGGAATTCTTCAGAAAATAAAGGCAACACAGTAATTTACTAAAATTCTGCAAGAATCTGACTAATCATATAACTTTAACATGAGTTGGTTAACTACATTTTGCAAATTGAACATCTCTGTAATGCAGAATAGACAAGAAGATACAATCTTTTATTAGTCAGCTTTGATCTATGCGATTCAATAAAGAGACAATAATCAAGATTCCAAAACAATAATCCCCACTTTAAAAATGAGAAGACGGCAGAGAAACAAAGGTTATAAGTAACAAAACAATAGTCTAATGTACAAAATTTAGGACCCATAGCTCAAAGGAGTGACATGAGGATCTAAGGGATTTAGGAGAAACCAAAGAGAAGTTGAATCAAATTTCGACTTCATCTAGAGCTCGAGTAGACCTAGGATCTACTCATGATTCTCAAACGAATAAGATCCTTAATTCATCATTACAGATCATACCAAATAAAGCAAACATGTAACCAGTGATCGTCTCATCTTAAACAATCAATTTGACCCCAAAAAAAGCTCATTCAAATTGAGGAAAGCTCTACTGAAAGCATCAGAACTCATCAACCTTTATACCAACAAATTGATTAATTATACCTCAGTACCATCAACCACAATGACATCAAGTAATGACACAAAATAGAGGCGACATCTGGAAAGAGGCTGGCAGTATATAGCCTTTAAGAACAGTGAAAAAATGTGCATCTTTAGAAAAAAGCAACCAAAAGTGATAAGCAGCCAAAACAAATACATGACAATAACTAAACAGAAGTTTCCTAACACGTCAGCTATCAAGTAAACTCCTACTTAAACCCAACAGTTGATCGAACCAAAAGGGAGTTCGAAACAAACTCATGCATGGTTTAAAGATAATAACTTTAAAATCAATTTGATCAAACATGTAAGCCACAACTCATTTAGAATATATGAAAGACAAACAAGAAAGAGCAGGGAGATACAAAATAACTTTGCACCAAAATAACTTAGAGAATTTAAACAAGGATCTAAGTAGAGTAATCTAATAAATTTAGGGTGTATAAAATCTATGATATGAGCTTTACTCCGTCCCAAACTAACCCTTTGGAGAGTGATAAAGAACAGTCGCAAAGGTAAGCAATTTCTTATTCAAACAGGGCCTCGATTGGTGTTGAGAGCCAATGGTCTGTTAGTTTACAAATCACACTAACAAGTTTTGCAAAATAGGCAGGCAGAGACGATATTTCAGCAACAAGGACGGACTCTCGCTATACAGGAGATATAAACTCTGAATCAATGTAACTAAATATGCTATTTTCAGATCACCTTCTCGATATGAAAGGAGACATGAATTGTATCTCGAGTTATAGGTGTCTAAAGAGGGCAATGAGAAAGAAATTGATAGCCATATACATGGATTGCAAAGTCGAGTTAGAATAACAATGACTAGAAACACATATATAGATTTATGAACTCGACTGAGAAAAGAAATCACTATACATTCTTTTCAAGTATACGAAAACAGCCAAGAAGAAAACATAAAATAGGCAACTTCAAATAGGTAACTTAAGCAAGATCATTCTTCCTAAGAAAGCAGAAAACTAGCACACTATATATATTACTTGGAAAAAAAAACAAAGCTAGCTATCAAGATACGATAATATAAATAAGCAATGACAAGATTGAAACTCCCTAAACAAATTGATTCACTCGGAAAATAAGAGCTCAAGTTTTACTTCCAATAGAAAAAACCTTCAATGGAAAATAAGAGCTAAAACTTTTACTTCCAATAAACAACCAAAAACAACACTTAAGATAATGAAGAAACTAGCTATTTAATTTTTTATGCTAAAGTAGCTAATACCAAACAATATTTCAATAAACAAACATAACTAAGAGCACCAGAAAATGCGGAAATAAATGAAAAGATCACCTGGTTCTGGGCAGCGAACTAAAATGACGAGTTGAGAAGACGACTCCACCACTTCTTTCAACTCAACAGCCACAAAGATTAAACTTATTGAACCAAGATTTCCCAAAGCCTTTTGGGGTACTCTGTTGTTTCAAAAGACCCTCTCTGAACAGTGAACAACAAGGGTATTTATAGGACAACTTTTAGGTCGAAAATGAGGGGGAAAATGATGTGGGACTAATGCAAGAGTCCAAAATTCCTTAGTAGATAAGGTTAGGGTACGAATTCGTACCATTTTTTAATGAAAATATGCAAAAAATAAAGGAAAATTGAAAGGATAAAATTGTTGAGAACGTCTTGGAAACCTCCAGCTATCCTCGAGCTCGTGTTAGGCACGCCTAAACGTACGAATTCGAGGGAGAGAAGAGTAAATTGAACCTGCAAATTGGGGAATTAAAGATCGCTTTTTTTGGGTTTGCCGTTGCTGTTATAGCGTTGGATCTGGAAAGATTGGAGAAGAGAAAGAGGGGTAAAAGGGGAAAATGGTCCGGATCTTTGAAATTGGGTTGAAGGATTTAGGCAAAAACTTTGGGTTAAAGATCATCTGATGGTCCAAATTTGGAGTAAACGAAGTCCATTAAGAATTTCCATCAAATTCAAATTGATAAAACGGGAACGAAATGAATTATAAACTTAATTAACTGCTCAACCTTCTTAACTTTAACAACACAAAACAATTATTTTGAAAAGATCTTAATTAAATTGCTATAACTTTTAAGGGAAAATAGTATGTCTATTTACTTAAAACTTTATTTTTGGTAAAACAATTTACTAAATATTTATAGAAAAAATAATTTTTTTTAAAAAAAATACAAATCTATATATATTTCAAGTACATATAGAGATATATTTTATAGGAGAAAAAGGAAAATCGCCTTGAAAATGACTTCTAAAGTATTTTGTTTTTTCAAAATAATTACTTCAAAATGTTTGAAGTTGGAGAAACTTGAAAATTAATTAAATTGTGGAGGGTCAAAATTGGGTGTCAACAATGCAAACTACCCACAATACTTCTATACGCTAAGGCATCTGCAGAACTTCCTTGAGCTTCCTGTACACCACGGTTTTGTGCACGTAGTGTGTTTACTGCTTTAGACATGGCCATGTCAGTTTTCTTGAGGAGTTCAGTGACATATTTAATTTAATTTTTATAAATACCTCCATCAAACTAAGTAACCTCAATCCCAAGAAAGAATTGAACAGGTTCAAGGTCCTTCATTGAAAACTCATTGCCAAGTGCAGTAATTATTTCTTGAATATGAATAAAAGAGCTTCCTGCAATCACTATATCATCTACATATAGAAAGAGCAAGATAGTACCACTTTTACAATGAAGTAGAAATTAGGATGATTCTGCTCTACTACATTTGAACCCAAGGTGCAAAAGGAAGAGGCTGGCTGAACCTGTCAAACCAGGCTTTAGGTGCTTGCTTGATACCATATAGTGCTTTATTTAGAGAACAAACATGCCTTGGATACTAGGTATCAACAAAACCTTGAGGTTTTGCTATATAGACTTCTTCCGATAGATGCCCATGTAGAAAGACATTTTTTACATCAAGTTGTCTTCTAATAGGACATTTTAGACTAACAACAATTGATAGGACTACACTTATAGTGGTAAACTTAACTACAGGGCTAAATGTTTATTCATAATCAATTCCCTCAAGCTGAGAGTATCCCTTGGCAACCAACCTAGCTTTGTGTATGTCTGTAGAACAATCTAATTTTAGCTTGGTCTTGAATACCCATCTTGATCCAACCACATTCATGTCTATTGTTCTAAGTACCAATTTCCATGTTTTGTTTTCATGTAAAGCATCAAACTCTTCTTTCATAGTTGCATACCACTGTGGAACATTTAGTGCTTGATCCACAATTATTGGCTCAATAATTCCCAGTAAAGTTGTGTGAGGGGTTGACACATTTTTTGCCTTCAATCTAGTCATCATATGATGTCCATCTGTAGGGCGAGAAGGTTGTGGTTTTGTAGTTCTTCTTTTTGTTTCTAGATTCTGACTGATCTCTTCATTAAACCAACCTGAGAAATCACATTCCAATTTTACACCTTGTGCATTAGGCACTGAGATGAGGTTAGGCTCCTAAACTTCCCTTACATCCGGACTTTCTAGTGCATCTTGAGTTTATGGATCAGCAGCATGATTATCACTTTCACCATCTGAGATGTCTTCTAGATCATGAATACCATCTAATAGTACATCATCAAGCTCATTATGTTGTGAATCTTCAATATCAATGTTGGGGGGTTTTGGCAATACTTCCCTTGTAGTTGAACCACCATCTATTGAAGAGTTATCCTGCATAGTGGAGAAAAACTCTACGAAAAGTAGCTAAGTAAGTAGAGATGTTAGGAGAGGATTGTGCCGGTTGCACATAGGGAAGAAGATGCTTATCAAAGATTACATTTTTTTATATAAACATCTTTTGTGGATGGTTGGTAGTACCTATAGCCTTCGTGTAAACTGTTGTATCCAACAAATTTGTTTGACCCATGAGGTGTGAATAACATCTACATCTAAAAACTTTCAAACTATTATAATCTGGAGATGCTCCAAGAAGTTTGACAAAAGGTTTCCCATTCTTTAGAACCGACGATGGTAGTCTGTTTATCAAGAATACAACAGTGAGAAAAGCTTCAACCCATAAGAACAAAGGTAGTTTTGCATGACAGAGTAAAGTGAGACCAGTTTCTGCTATGTGCCTATGTTTTTTTTCAGAGGTTCCATTTTGTTCCGGAGTATTTGGACAGGAAAATTGTCATATAATTCCACAGTTGTCCAAGTGTTTAATGAATTCACTGTTTATGAACTCACCACCTCCGTCATACTGAAAGATTTTAGTTGATCTTGGAAACTGTTTTTAACCATTTTTTGAAACTTAAAGGAAATCTCAAGAAACTTAGACTTCCTTTTTATTGGATACAACCAGGTGTATCTACTGTTATCATCCACAAACAATACATAGTACTTCATGTGTTGAGAAGATTCAATAGGGGTTAGTCCCCAAAGATCACATTGAATTTTGAATAATGGTTCCTTCTCAATTTTATTTCTCAATGTAAAAGAAAGTATACAACTTTTCCCTAGCTGGCAGCTAGTACAAATGATAGACACTTTATTCCAACTCTTAACATCTATATGCTTATTTCTATTCAAATATTGTGAAGATTTCAAACTAGGATGACCTAATCTAGCATGTCAAATGCAATCTGTCTTCCTCCTATCAGGGGTTGCTGTCAAAGCATAAATGTTGTTATCTTCCGGTGCATAGGGTCTTCCTTTCTTAGTTCATTTGGCCAGTTGCTTCCCCGACTTCTTGTCCTTAATAACAAAATCATATTCATCAAACTCAAGGGTGCAACAATTATATTATTCTAACTTGCTAACAGATAATAGATTCTTGTTAATCTCGGGAACTACTAGTATCTCGTTAACCTTTAGACCTGACCTTAATGTATATGTTTAGATGTGATCCATTACCAACAGTTATCTTATCAATTCCATTGTTGTTAACATCCAATTTTGACCGACCTTTAACCATTTTTAGGAATGCTATTCGATTAAATACATATTTTAAAATTTATTTAAAGTTAAGATTTTTTGGTCGATTTTGCTTAAAGTTATATATTTTATTATGTTTACTTTACAAAATTTTAGTAAATATTATTATAATATTTTGAAATTATTAATAAATTTTTGAATCTTTCAAAATTTAAGTACTTTCCAGTTATATCAAAAATATTTTAATATATGTAGTATTTTAATTAAATAGTAACTCCTAAATTCTCCTTAGAATCATTTAAATTGTAGCCCATGTTATTCTAATTTCTTTCAATTCTAGCCTATCCAATTTAAATTTTTATTCCTGTCATAGTCACCCATTTCAATTCTAGCCGATTTTATTACAATTTTAGTCATTCCATATCCAATACAATTTGATTTTAAAATTCATCCTTTAATCTCATCCATACATTAATTCATAAAATACTAGATCGAATCCTAGCAGTACATCTAAACTAATCCTACAGTCAAGATCTAACCTCCTATTCTTCCTATTTCTAATATCCTAAAAGACCAAAACCTAGAAAACACTCATTCTCTTCCTCTCTCTCTTTCTCTTCTCTTTTTGTTGGCGATAACAACAGGTCCGACAACCAGAGGCGGCAACCCCTCTCTCTTTTCCTCTCCTTGTTCCCTCTTCTCCTCTCTCCTCGCAGCAATAGCCGCTGCACAGAACCATAAGGTTCCGGCGAAGCACCAGTGCCTGGAGAGGCGCCTATCCTAACAGGTTTTGAACTTAGAGTTCAAGATGATGAAGAGTGGCCTAGAAGAAATTTTGAACAAAGCTTCATTTATTTTAATGTTGTGTATATTTTCATTTGTTATTTTTATTACAATATATGTATAACTCAAAAGCAACTCTTATATATGAAAACAAATTTGGGTGATCGCCTAGGAGAGGGGGAATTATGTATTAATCATTTTTTTTGTTTGCAAACTTATTTGTGTTAGAAAGCATGCCTATGGGTTCGTAATTTGTTTGATAAATTTTTATGTGATAAAGTAATATTAGATCTAACCATAAAAATAAAATAAAAATAAAATAAATCATCTTTGCTCAATCATTAAGTTAATTTTGCCCAATTAATGTTTGAAGTTAATTTTATTCAAATTGACGTATTAAGTAATGAGTAATGATTAATTTGCTAAAATATTAACTAAATAATTTGTGTGCTTTTTTTTTGTACAAAGTTATTCATCGAATAAATCATGTCTATAGAATTTATGCATGCATATGTCATTTGGAGATATAAATCATGCATATAAGTGTTGTTTAAATGTTTGATTATTAAATCACCTAAAAATCATGTTTATAGGAAGTATTAACTAATTTTTAGCATGTTAATAATTGAGTTGTTACTTTTTTTTTTACTTTGTCATTTTTTAGTATGTTAAACACCTACAAATCATGTTAATAGGCTTGTAAATTTTCAGCATATAAATAACTGAATTAAAATTCGTTGTGCATATTTGTTGTCACTTTATATAAATAACCCCTATTGATTTCTGCAACTATTAAATTGACTACTTATTAAATAAATTTGAGAAAAGACATAAAGTAACCATTGAAGTTGTCCTGAATTTTTAAAAAGACACGTTGGTGACTGACCTCTTCCTTTCTATTTAGAAAGTGGAACAGAACTAGCAGCAGATAGGCATTCAGTTAGCTTGAAAACGGACTCGTAGTTAGAAAGACACATTTACTTTGTAACTGTCCTATTACCCCACTAAACAATTATGAATCGATATTATTATACCATTTTTCGATCAACCCCAAATTTTAAGAAGCAAGTGTGTTCACACACCAATCAATACATGACACATGTTAATTTAATTAAAAATGTATTTTTTTTTCATTTTAAGTTTTCATTTATCTTTTTTTTGTTTCTCTCTCTCTTACTTTTTAGATTTTAATTTTGATTTATTTTAAATATTATTTCATCTTCCACCTTTCTTCATTTTTTTCCTCTTCACCTCCCACCCCTCATGTCAAATTGAATCTCACTCCCATTTTTTTTTCTTTTTCTTCTTCTTCTCCGGTCAAATTCTATTCATAATATTATTTATACTTTACTAAATTATTGATAACAAAATTAATTATTTTTCTAAATAATTTAAAATTTTGAAGTATCATCAACTACTTTACTCATTTTCATATAAATCCAAAATTAAAATCATAATTTTAAAAGAATAAATTATTTTCTGAAAATTGAAAAAACTTAATTGAAATCTGATAAAACAAAAACTACATGATACTCCCTAATCATCTCATTAGTTTAGCTCATTTTCATATAATTTCAAAACTAGAAATGATAATTTTGAAAGAATCATAATTCTCCGAAATTTTAAAAAGTTTAATTGAAATTTGGATTAAAAAAACTAAATATTACTTACTAATGTTTTGATATAGTTTCAAATTAAAGAGATAGTTAAATTAATAGTAAAAAAGGAAGATAAAATTGTGATAAAAAGTAACATTAAAAGTGAGCAACTTCATTTAAGATGAAAATGATTTTTTGAAGAAGAAGGAAGAAAGAAAAAGAAAAAAAAATAATAAGGAGAAAAAGTTAAAGTAATAAAAAAAACAAGAAAATGTATTTTATAGCAAAATACTTGCAAAAACAAAATTATATTCGTCTTTTTTTGTTTGTTCACGCTCTCTAAGAAAGTGCATACACTCTCCATGCCAGGCTGACAATAAATGATGTAATAATATTACTTTAGAATTGTTTAGGGGGGTAATAGGACGCTTGCATAGTTTAGATATCTATTTGAAAATTCGGGACAACTTGAGGTGTCACTTTATGTTTTTTCTCAATAAATTTCTGCATTAAATCTCTCACTGTTCCTAAAACAATTTTAGCATTATGAATAAATTTATCACTTATTTAAAATAATTTTCTACACTAAGAATAAATATGTTGTTGTCTAAATAAATAATTTCTGCCTGATATAAATGAAAATTTGTTATTCTAAATAGTATTTTCTGCCTTAGTAATTAAATCAGCTACTATTTTAAAATATATACGCATGTGTCATCATTTCTATGCTACTTGAAAAATCAAAAATCAAAATAAAATCTATTAAGCCATTATTTTTGGTCATTTTAAAATTAGCTAAAATTTTCATTTTTGTAATATTTCTCGGTCATTTTTAAAATTAATTAGATAATTATATGCATTCTTTTAGGAGTGTCCATTAATAATTTTGCCTGCTTAATTCTTTGTCATATCAATGTTTGCTTGTTTGTATGCTCACACTTAGCATGAAGACCTTTCACAACTATGTGTTGTTTGCAAAGCATGTCTAATTAAAATTTAGAGGCCAAGTTAAAACCTATCGTGCTAAAATGACCGTCTTGTTTGTCTTGTTTGTTTGACTTGGTATCTAGGAGGGCCTTATATTTTATTTTATTTAAACCCACCCTATTTAGGTCCAATGCCTCTTGGACATTGAGCTATTTGTTTGATTTGTTATATCTCATAGTCTCGTATGCTAAATTAAATAAAAAAAGAGTTTAATTGTTTATTTGTTGCTATCACATAGTCTTGCATGTTTAAATTAACTAAAATACTAAAAATGTCGTTTGTTTAATATTATGTCATCACCTATAGAGTATGCGTAAAATTAAATAAATAATGAAGTAACCTTATTTGCTTCTTCTAGACCTACATAGATTGCATGAGACACGGACGGGACTGACATTTGTGGACCTTGAGAGATGCCTAACACCTTCCCCTCGAGGTAATTTGAACCCTTACCCGTTTCTCTTATTCATTAACCTTAGCTAGACTAGTTAGGTTAGATAGGTTCCTTAACGCGCCTTAATCCGTTAGATGGCGACTTTTAAAAACTCCAAAATCCCAAAAGAGTTGTTAGGTCGCGATAAAACTAGTTTTCGCGAGATATGAGGCGCGACAGAATGACTACTCCGCTGGGGATACTAGGTTCATACTATTATGTGTTTCATGCTTATTTATGTGGAATTTAATTTATTTTGGTTATTTCATTATTTGTTAGGTGATTACCATGTTTAGTTATTATTTTGTTGCTTTATTTACTGTCTTCTTTCCATGTTTCATCCCTTTCCCTCTTCCATATTTGTTTATTACCATATTTTAACTTTTCCCTTTTCCCTTATTTGTTTACTTACTTGTTTAATCTCATACCCTCTTTCCTTATTTGCATGATTTTATTATGTCTATATGTTTACTTTCCTTTACTTATTTATATTTATTTATTTATCGCTTTTTTTAAACTGTTTATGTGTTACTGCTTTCCAATCTAAATGCTAAATGTTATTGCTTTGATAATTGACATTCCATTCATACTTCCCCCAATTGAGACCCTTTTCTTTTTTTTTAATTTTGTTCTCGTGATGTTGTGCCTTTTCACCTCTCACAACTACTCCAATTCACTTCAAACATCTATTATAGAGAGTCGGCATATGCGTGGACGTAACGGATAGTTTTACTATCGTGAAACCACGAGCCTCTCGCATAGAAACCCTTTCAAGTCCATGTCAAGCCAACTGTTAGAAGTCTTAATTAAGGTCATACATGCTGCATAAACCCTAGGTGGTTTGACCCTTGGTGTTAATCCACATAATTAGTAGCCACCCTATCGTCTAAATGGCCCCAACACCCTTTAGACAAATTTCAATGTGATCATAATAATTAAATCAAGCCAACTTTGCCAAAATGGAGTTTAGAAGTTGTTTGTTATTTTGTTTGCAGAGTCATGGATGAGTACGAATTCCCAAACCCTCAAATGGTCACATAGGTGAATCACAGACTTAGGGGCTGGTGGATGGATATAAAGAGAGATAGAGAAAGGGAGATTCGTCAATTGTTGGGTGGTCTTACATATCTTATTTTCGTCACACCAAACCCTCATCTAACTAGGGATCTACTAGAATTTTGGGACCCTGTGAGGATGATTTTCAAATTTACAAATTATAACTTGACACCAACAATTGAAGAAATTAGTGGTTTCATCAATTTGCCTTATCATGAGTGTGAAATGACGGTACCATATAAGTCATCATCAAGGGAATTTCTAAAAAGTATGGGGATGAAGTCTAATCCAATCTGGACTTTTAGACCTTGGGTGGACTCATTTAGACTTCCTATACTCACGATTTGGCCGAGATTATTGCTACTACACTTGTAGCTATGAGTTTGAGTGATCCGTTGAGGAATGGGAAAAATTCGTCTAGATGCCTTTGCCATGCCTTATTAGGATCCTTGGTTTTTCCTAAAATAAGAGGAAGAATCGACACATGTCTAAGGTACGTGGTTCGAGACCTAGCTCAAAGACGTGGCGAGCCTAGGAAAACCATAGTGCCCATGATGTTGGCGGAGATAATGAGGAGTTTGTCAGCATGCATCGATGGTAGAACGTTCTTCGAGGGATGCAACCTTCTACTTCAACTATGGGTTATCCATCACTTCCACAAGCGATCCGACGTGGTAGAAACCGTTCTTGGTCAAGGCAATAAGATTGATAATCATCCAAGAAGGTTGGCACGTTTTTCCGCACTTGTAGGATTTGTGGACTGGCATATATTTTTGACAGAGCTTGTGAGCCGCCGAATCCAATGGAAGCTCCATTAGTTTTCCACTCCTAATGCCTAGTAAGAGGGAACGACCGATACTTCATTGAGCTTATTGTCATAAAAAACATTTTCTTAAAAAACATTCAACCATATGCACCACTTTGAGTACTTTGCCAATTTGGGCAAACTCAAGTCATACCCCTTCGTTCTGACATGGATCATTTTAAGTATGAGTTTGGACTAAATAAGCCACAAGTCCAACATACTTCGATGATGGGAGCATGTGTTGACCATTCCTATGAGTGTACGACAAAATTTGTGCACACATAAGTGCCACATATGGATCTTGATAGAGTCTGAAGTCCCAACATCAAGTGGAGAAGGATACCATGGGCTCGCCGATGAAAGGGAAAACATATGGGCACAGAGTGTGGTGAACATGAGACAAGAAGTCTCTCCCTATATAAGAGGTCAATTGGTGCCAATATCTTGGAGTCGATACCTCCAAGATTTCAGAATTTAGGATGATTTCCCCTATGTTATCCCTTTTCCCTTAGTTTATTTCGGTTTTGCTTTTTCAATTATGATGTACTGTTCGAATTTTATAATAAATGAAATTCGTTTTGTTTCTTCTAATCTAAACTCCAATTTGAAAATAAGGCTTGAGTTAATTATTGTGCATCACTTATGTGTCGCTTAGGCCTACCTCTAGCTCAACGAGTCTCCTTTGCATTTCGAGCGTTTATCTTAAAACAATGTGCTTGATATATCTAACGACTTATACATTGCTCTAACTTGGGTTTTGTTTTATTTTTACTTTTTATTTTACCCTTCCCCAATGGTTGATCTGTAGACCATGGTTCACCACACACGATAAAAGGGCTCTCATCCTTCTCTCCCAAATGAGAATCGCAAAGGAAAGATGAAAGTGACTAAGGACAAGGTCATATGCAAGACTGTTGAAAAGAAGTGTCTTTCAGACGAGTTGATAACAAGCCTTGAGCAAAAAATAAAGAAGTTAGAAGAAGAAGTTGTAGATATGCGCGAGTGGGCCAAGTTGTTGCTCTCCGCCAATCCCACTTTGGAGACAAACATGGATATGTCACCTTTCGCAAGTCAAGCCACTCTCCAAAATAATCCTCCTCCAAATTACTCTACTTATCAAAGTCAACCAAGCTCCATTCAAATGCCTCCAAAGAACATCCACTTTCCGAATCACCCATATCCTCCGCAACGTCATGCATATGCTCCCAAACCTCAACATCTTACTCCACACCCGCAGAATCCTGGCATGCAAGTTCCTCGGGATGAAACAGCTCTACACCAAGTTCCTTGGCATCATGCGCCTCTCATACCAATTCCAATCATTCCATATCAAATGCCTCCGTAACAAAGGCCTCCTCCGTCATATCAACCACCAACATATCTTGGCTACAATGCCAAAGTCGTCACTCGATCACATATTCACAAAAAACTCTTCAAGGTTGAGGAGAGACTTGACAAAACTTATACTCCTTTGGTTGAGCCTATAGGCCAACTTGATGAAAAGTTGAGGATTGCTGGTTACATCGCTCCTATCATTGAAATAAGGATGAATACGCGTGCATCATGGATGGAACTCTCTAAAGTTAGTGCTTATCATTAAGGAATGGAAGGATATACCATAGAAGAATGTCGTGATCCGAAGGACAAGATTCAACGACTAATTGATACTAAGGTCATATTCTTGGAGGACTTTGAAACAAATAAAGTTCAAATGTGAACACACCAAAGTTTACTTGATACAGTCTCGCAAAAAGGCTTGTGCCATTTAAGTTCATGTTTTCCACATTCAGACACCCATGATAACATATGGGCAAATAAAAATTGTCAAAATATACCATTCAATTGCTGCTCAAGAATGTTCTCTTAATATTTCACTTATGCTCTTTATAATTTGGAACTACGTCAGACCTGATTCCCGTTTAAGAGGGGATACATACACGCTCTTATGGGGGTTCGGTATTATCATAATAAAAATTTTAATTTACACCTCTATTGTGTGACTGGGGCAGAATTTTTGAGAGGGTCTCAAAAATTCCAACAAAGAGCATTCTTCTTGCAAATCTCGACAATGGGACATAATTTTTTAGAAGAACTCAAAAATTCTATCAACATCACTTCTTTTCACAAATCAATTACTGGGGCAGAATTTTGAGAAGGGCTTAAAATTTCTTTCAAAAGCGTATTGTCTCGCAAATCAAGACTGGAGCAGAATTTTTTAGAGTGTCTCGAAAATTCACTGCCAAGCTACAATCTACAACAAATCAGAATAGCAGAAGTTCTACACTGGGGAAGAAAATTTTGAGGAGACCTTAAAATATATGACAACTCTTGGAGGGACCTCCTAGCAGACACCAAAGGGCATACTGTGTCAAACGATTGATACATATTAACCTCCCCCTTAAACTAACTATTTTTCTTTGAATGTAGAAGTACACGTACATATACAAAGGCAACTTGAATATACTACTTGTGAGCCCGACAAATGATGCTCGACCCTTCAACAAGGTGCATGCACAAAATACTTTATGCCTTCAAGCAGCTATCATGCATGTGGCCAAATTATACCGTGCCAAAATTACATTATGCTCGGAGATTTCATAAGCTCTAACTACATTCTTGCCCGAAGTTTTCATATGCCCGAACTTCACATGCCCGAACTACATTATGCCCGAACTGCTAAGTGCTCGAGGATTGCATGTGCCAGATATCGCATTGCATGTACCCGAGACTACATTATGCCCGAACTACATATGTCCGAATTGCATTGTGCTCAAACTTCATGTGAAACACTGCATTGTGCCGGAACTGCCTGTGCCCGAATTGCATTACTTGAATTGCATTGTGCCCGGATATTGCATCCGCCCGAGACTGCATCGTGCCCGAGATTGCATTTGCTCGAGACTACATCGTGCCCTAAATTTGCATATGCCCAAAGATTACATCATCTCCTGCTCCGGAGATTGCATTGTGCTCGAGAATTTCATGTGCCTGAATACATTTGTGCAGAGTTACTACTGATTCAAGTCGCAATATGCTACAATTACGTCAAAACAAAAACACTCTTTATTCATTACTTATATTCCAAAGGCGTCATCCTCCAAAAGCATCATCTTTCATGGCTTGCGGACTTCATGTCATGACCTAAGGACTTACTTTATGTTTATCATGTTCCTAAGGCATCATAGTCTAAAGGCATCATCCTCATGGCCTGCAGACATCATATCATAGCCTAAGGTTTGATTTCTGTTTATCATTATCCGAAGGTGTCATAGTCTAAAGGCGTCATTTTCATGGCCTGCAGACAACATTTTCATGACCTGAGGATATACTTTGCATATCATGGCCCTAGACGTCATAGCCAAAGACATCATTTTTCATAGTCTTAAGGCAAACATTCATGGTCGATATGGGAAATTGCATCATGTTTACATTTACTTTTTATTTTGATATATGTGCTCTAATCACTCTATTTAAGTCATAATTACAAGTTACAAATTTGCAGATTACAGACAAAATTGATTGGCTTTTGAACAGCCGTCTTCATGCTTACAAACAAAGCTCCGTAAAATCATGGCTACTCACATTATCGTTCGGCTACTCAGTCTACTATTTTGACCATCTTGGAGATATTATCGGATTCAACTCGCTATTGTGACCTACTTTTTCTTCATCAAGGCGTGATCATCTTCCTTTCGACTACGATTATTGTGCTTACATTCATCTCAAAGAAAGCCCTATCATTTTCTGCTCATGTTGCTCCTATTTATCTGGCTCAAAAGTTCGCTCTTCTCGCTTCTCTGTCTCTCTTCGTCTCTCTATCATAAATTTCTCGCTTGTCTATCTCTCTTCTCGCTACTCTAATCTTATCCATTCAAGTTGATATCGTGCCCTCCGAATACCTCAGCGCTCTTTCAACTTTTAAGAGTTTCATTTGCTCTTGAATCTAGAACTACGCACGACCTGATTCTCGTATAACCAGAGATATGTAGGCGGCTTAATATCAAAGTCTCGGGCGTACCCTTTTTCAACTCTACATCGCTTCAATTGATCCCACTGACATCTGTCGTCGGTCGGACAAAATCGGCTACTAAGTCAACGTTGGTTGCCTGACAATTCATTCTTCGTTCCCAAGCAACGAAAGGGCAGCTGTTGACACCCAATTTTGACTGACCTTTAACCATTTTTAGGAATGTTATTTGATTAAGTACATATTTTAAAATTTATTTAAAGTTTAGAATTTTTAGTCGATTTTCTTAAAAGTTATATATTTTAGTATGTTTACTTTATAAAATTAGTAAATATTATTAAAATATTTTAAAATTATTAATAAATTTTCAAATGTTTTAAAATTAAAGTAATTTCCAGTCATATAAAAAATATTTTAATATATGTAGTATTTTAATTAAATAGTAACTCGTAAATTCTCCTCAGAATCATTTAAATCGTAGCCCATTTTATTCTAATTTCTTTCAATTCTAGCCTATCCAATTTAAATTTTTATTCCAATCATAGTCACACTTTCATTTCAATTCTAGCCGATTTTATTATAATTTTAGCCATTTCATATCCAATACAATCTGATTTTAAAATTCATCCTTTAATCTCATCCATCCATTAATTAATAAAATCCTAGATGGAATCCTAGCCGTACATCTAAACTAATGCTACGGTCAAGATCTAACCTCCTATTCTTCCTATTTCTAATATCCTAAAAATACCACAACTTAGAAAACACTCATTCTTTTCCTCTCGCTCTTTCTCTTCCATTTATGCCGGCGAGAACAACAAGTCCGACAACAAGAGGCGGTGAACCCTCTCTCTTTTCCTCTCCTTGTTCCCTCTTCTCCTCTCTCCTCGCAGTAGTAGCCGCCGCACAGAACCAGCGGTTCCGGCGAAGCAGCAGCGCCTTGAGAGGCGCACGACAAGAACCAACCAGCGACGACCAATGCAGGCAGCAGCGCCGGCGAGGACGGCCAGCGAGAAGGGACGCCGAAACAGCAGTCGCGAGAAGCAGCTGTGACCAGTTGCTCTCTTCTTCGGTGAGAATCCGGTAAGGCGAACGACACAACAAACAGCATCCATCACTTCTCCAGCATCCCTCCCTTTCTCTTTTTCGCAGTGATTCTGGCGGGTTTCAGGCAAGCAACGAACATCGAGCAGCAACTCTGAAGAAAGTGAGCTTCGGCAAAGCCTTTGAAAATTAAAGATGATCAAAAGACGGATCTCTAATAGATCCGTCCGGGTACATTTCTCTCTAATTATTTTTGATTATTTAGCAAATTATTATTCTTTCTCATCTACAATGTGACTTTGATATGAAAGTTTTATGCATCCTAATGAATGTGCAAAACATGTTAGTCTTAAATTTGAACTACTAATTGGAACTTTATGATTTTATGAAGTTTGTTTATGTTCATATTACTTAGTTGAATATAGCCATTTGTTGCTCCCACTTGTTTAGTTGACTCTGTATTATTGATGATATGAGCTAGTCGTATGGAAAATATATCTTTGTATTTCTTGCATTATCATGGATGTTGATTCCTTGGCTAAAATTAGTACAATTGGGTGTAAAATTTACTGATTCTCTTTCTTTACCTGTGAAAGCATAATTGTCCGTACTTTTGAAACTTTGTAAAAATTTGTGATTTGATTTTCTTTATCGCAACAAAAGATTAAAGTCGCTAGTTTTTGCTTTATTTGGTAGAATAATAAATTGATTAAAATAAGTCTAATTTTCGGTCTCACTCCTTAATAAGGAAAATATTATTTAGGGGCTTAATTCATTCTCTCCCTTATTTACATTTGTTTTGTTTGGTTAAGGTAAGAAAGTAATTTTGATTTGGCTTTTTATTGTTTAAGGAAAAACAATATTATCTTACTGATTTTGACTCTCCTTGAAAATAAGTAAATAGTATTATAATTAACCCCTTAATTTATTTATTTTCCTTGTGTGCTCTCCCACCCCCTTTTTCTATATAAATAGGACCCCTCCTTTCATTACAATTCATTCCACACTTTTATCACAAGTTCTCTCAATCACAAATTTTCTCATAACTTCTCACTCTCTCATTGCTCTCTTGATACTCTTAAAATAAATTAAGATTCCGATAAATATTCAAGTGCTCTTATTTGCTACTTTGCTATGTTCGGGTTGAAAGTGGGATTAAGTTATCTAAATTGCTGATTTTTCTTTTCTATTTAACCGATTAGTATTCTTAATTAGCATTTTACTATTGGTCAGCCTCTATTATTTTTCAATTTTGTTTTTGCATTTATTACCATTGTTGTGTGTTGGAAAAAAAAAAGGAAACACTCCTTATCCTTTCTCCCAATTTGTGTTAATATGTCTACGCCTATGCTTTGTCCCTTTTATTTCTTATGTCTGTTGTTTATATATGTATATATGAGAGCAATTTGTTACTATGAGTACTTTATATTATAATTATTTCTCCATTGTATATGTGTTACCTTACCTATCCTAGCAGGTTTTGAACTTAGAGTTCAAGATGATGAAGAGTGGCCTAGAAGAAATTTTGGACAAAGCTTCATTTATTTTAATGTTGTGTATATTTTCATTCGTTATTTTTATTACAATATGTGTATAACTCTAAAGCAGCTCTTATATATGAAAACAAATTTGGGGGATCGCCTAAGGGAGGGGGAATTATGTGTTAATCATCTTTTTTATATGCAAACTTATTTGTGTTAGAAAGCGTGCCTATTGGTTCATAATTTGTTTGATAAATTTTTATGTGATAAAGTAATCTTAGATCTAACCATAAAAATAAAATAAAAATAAAATAAATCATCTATGCTCAACCATTAAGTTAATTTTGCCCAACTAATGTTTGAAGTTAATTTTATTCAAATTGGCGTATTAAGTAATGTATTATGATTAATTTGCTAAAATATTAAGTAAATAATTTGTTTGCTTTTTTCTTGTACAAAGTTATTCTTCGAATAAATCATGTCTATAGAATTTATATATGCATATGTCATTTGAAGTTAGAAATCATGCCTATAGGTGTTATTTAAATGTGTTGATTATTAAATCACCTAGAAATCATGTTTATAGGAAGTATTAACAAATTTTTATCATGTTAATAATTGAGTTGTTTATTTTTTTTTACTTTGTCATTTTTTTAGTATTTTAAACACCTAAAAATCATGTCAATAGGCTTATAAATTTTCAGCATATCAATAACTGAATTAGAATTCGTTGTGCATATTTCCTGTCACTTTATATAAATAACCCCTATTGATTTCTGCATCTATTCAATTGACTACTTATTAAATAAATTTCTGCATTAAATCTTTCACTGTTCCTAAAACAATTTTTAGAAATATTAATAAATTTATCACTTATTTAAAATAATTTTCTGCACTAAGAATAAATATGTTGTTGTCTAAAAAAATAATTTTCTGCCTTATATAAATGAAAATTTGTTGTTCTAAATAATATTTTCTGCCTTAGTAATTAAATCGGCTACTATTTTAAAATATATACGCATGTGTCATCATTTCTATGCTACTTGAAAAATCAAAATAAAATCTATTAAGCCATTATTTTTGGTCATTTTAAAATTAGCTAAAATTTTTATTTTTGTAATATTTCTCGGCCATTTTTAAAATTAATCAGATAATTATATGCATTCTTTTAGGAGTGTCAATTAATAATTTTGCCTGCTTAATTCTTTGTTATATCAATATTTGCTTGTTCGTATGCTCACACTTAGCATGAATACCTTTCACAACTATGTGTCGTTTGCAAAGCATGTCTAATTAAAATTTAGAGGCCAAGTTGAAACCTATCGTGCTAAAATGACCGTCTTGTTTGTCTTGTTTGTTTGACTTGGTATCTAGGAGGGCCTTATATTTTATTTTATCTAAACCCACCCTATTTAAAGTCCAATGCCTCTTGGACATTGAGTTGGGACGATTAGTCACATTTTTAGGTACGAAATACATGCGGTGGTTGGGTAGGGGTAGTTGGCCCCAGGGATATGATGACATCGACTCAGGCTTGAAAAGACAAACTTTGTTTTTTTCTGTCCCTATAGGGCAGCTTATCGAAAAATAAAAGAGAAGTCGAGTGCTGATCCAAAAAGTATCTTTTGAGTCTCCCTTCCCTTTTACCCCTTTACTTGTTTGACAATTACACTTAATTGGGGTAGTTTAAAAAATAAAATAAAATTTGTTTACTTATTTATTTATCTCTCTTCTATCCTCTCGCTTATCTCTTTATTAATTGCTTAATATATATATATATATTTTATTGTTATCAATTAGACTCGCATGTTTAAATATTAATTAAAATATTAATATGAGCTATTTGTTTGATTTGTTATATCTCATAGTCTCGTATGCTAAATTAAATAAAAAAATGAGTTTAATTATTTATTTATTGCTATCACCTAGTCTTGCATGTTTAAATTAACTAAAATAATAAAAATGTCGTTTGTTTAATATTATGTCATCACTTAGAGAGCATGCGTAAAATTAAATAAATAATGAAGTAACCTTATTTGCTTCTTCTAGACCCACATAGATTGCATGAGACACTGCCGGGACCGACATTTGTAGACCTTGAGGGATGCCTAACACCTTCCCCTCGAAATAATTTGAATCCTTACCCTTTCTCTGATTCATTGACCTTAGCTAAACTAGTTAGGTTAGATAGGTTCCTTAACGCGCCTTAATTCGTTAGGTGGCGACTTTTAAAAACTCCAAAATCCCAAAAGAGTTGTCAGGTCGCGATAAAACTAGTTTTCGCGAGAAAATGAGGCGCGACAGAATGACGACTCCGCTGGGGATACTAGGTTCATACCATTATGTGTTTCATGCTTATTTATGTGGGATCTAATTTATTTTGGTTATTTCATTATTTGTTAGGTGATTACCATGTTTAGTTATTATTTTGTTGCTTTATTTACTGTCTTCTTTCAATGTTTCATCCCTGTCCCTCTTCCTTATTTGGTTATTACCATGTTTCACCTTTTCCTTTTTCCTTATTTGTTTACTTGTTTAATCTCATACCCTCTTTCCTTATTTTCATGATTTTTTGTATGTCTATATGTTTACTTTCCTTTACTTATTTATATTTATTTATCGCTTTTTTTAAACTGTTTATGTGTTACTGCTTTCCAATCTAAATGCTATATGTTATTGCTTTGATAACTGACATTCCATTCATACTTCCCCCAATAGGGACCCTTTTTTTTTTAATTTTGTTCTCGTGATGTTGTGCCTTTGCACCTCTCACAACTACTCCAATTCACTTCAAACATCCATTATAGAGAGTCAGCAAATGCGTGGACGTAACGGATAGTTTTACTACCGCGAAACCACGAGCCTCTCGCATAGAAACCCTTTCAAGTTCATGTCAAGCCAATTGTCAGAAGTCTTAATTAGGTCATACATGTTGCATAAACCCTAGGTGGTTTGACCCTTGGTGTCATTCCACATAATTAGTAGCCACCCTATCGTCTAAATGGCCCCAACACCCTTTAGACAAATTGCAATGTGATCATAAAAATTAAATCAAGCCAACTTTGCCAAAATGGAGTTTAGAAGTTGTTTGTTATTTTGTTTGCAGAGTCATGGATGAGTACGAATTCCCAAACCCTCAAATGGTCACAGAGGTGAATCACAGACTTAGGGTCTGGTGAATGGATATAAAGGGAGATCGAGAAAGGGAGATTCGTCAATTGTTGGGTGGTCTTACATATCTTATTTTCGTCACACCAAACCCTCATCTAACTAGGGATCTACTAGAATTTTGGGACCCTGTGAGGATGATTTTCAAATTTACAAAATATAACTTGACACCAACAATTGAAGAAATTAGTGGTTTCATCGATTTGCCTTATCAAGAGTGTGAAATGATGGTACCATATAAATCATCATCAAGGGAATTTCTAAAAAGTATGGGGATGAAGTCTAATCCAATCTGGACTTCTTTAGACCTTGGGTGGACTCATTTAGACTTTCTATACTCATGATTTGGCCGAGATTTTAGCTACTACTCTTGTAGCTATGAATTTGAGTACTCCGTTGACGAATGGGAAAAATTCGTCTGGATGATTTTGCCATTGCCTTATTAGGATCCTTGGTTTTTCCTAAAATAAAAAGAAGAATCGACACATGTCTAAGGTACGTGGTTCGAGACCTAGCTCAAAGAGGTGGCGAGCCTAGGAAAACCATAGTGCCCATGATCCTGGCGGGGATAATGAGAAGTTTGTCAGCATGCATCGATGGTAGAATTTTCTTCGAGGGATGCAACCTTCTACTTCAACTATCGGCTATCGATCACTTCCACAAGCGATCCAACGTGGTAGAAACCGTTCTTGGTCAAGGCAATAAGATTGATAACCATCCAAGAAGGTTGGAAAGTTTTTCCGCACTTGTAGGATTTGTGGATTGGCATATATTTTTGACAGAGCTTGAGAGCCGCCGAATCCAATGGAAGCTCCATTAGTTGTCCACTCCTAATGCCATAGTAAGAGGGGACGATCGATACTTCATTGAGCTTATTGGCTTAAAAAACATTCAACCATATGCACCACTTTGAGTACTTTGCCAATTTGGGCAAATTCAAGTCATACCCCTTTGTTCTGACATGGATCATTTTAAGTATGAGTTTGCACTAACTAAGTCACAAGTCCAACATACTTCGATGATGGGAGCATGTGTTGACCATTCCTATGAGTGTACGACAAAATTTGTGCACACATGAGTGCCACATATGGATCTTGATAGAGTCTGAAGTCCCAACATCAAGTGGAGAAGGATACCATGGGCTCGCCGAAGAAAGGGAAAACATATGGGCAACGAGTGTGTTGAACAAGAGACAATAAGTCTCTCCCTGTACAAGAGATCAATGGTGCCAAGCTCTTGAAGTCGATACCTCCAAGATTTCAGAATTTAGGATGATTTCCCCCTATGTTATCCCTTTTCCCTTAGTTTATTTCTGTTTTGCTTTTCAATTATGATGTACTGTTCGAATTTTATAATAAATGAAAGTCGTTTTGTTTCTTCTAATCTAAACTCCAATTGGTAAATAAGCTTGAATTAATTATTGTGCATCACTTATGTGTCGCTTAGGCCTACCTCTAGCTCAACGAGGCTCCTTTGCATTTCGAGCATTTATCTTAAAACAATGTGCTTGATATAGCTAACGACTTATACATTGCTCTAACTTGGATTTTGTTTTATTTTTACTTTTTATTTTACCCTTCCCCAATGGTTGATCTGTAGACCATGGTTCACCACACACGATGAAAGGGCTCTCATCCTTCTCTCCCAAATGAGAATCGCAAAGGAAAGATGAAAGTGACTAAGGACAAGGTCATATGCAAGACTGTTGAAAAGAAGTGTCTTTCAGACGAGTTGATAACAAGCCTTGAGCAAAAAATAAAGAAGTTAGAAGAAGAAGTTGTAGATATGCGCGAGTGGGCCAAGTTGTTGCTCTCCGCCAATCCCACTTTGGAGACAAACATGGATATGTCACCTTTCGCAAGTCAAGCCACTCTCCAAAATAATCCTCCTCCAAATTACTCTACTTATCAAAGTCAACCAAGCTCCATTCAAATGCCTCCAAAGAACATCCACTTTCCGAATCACCCATATCCTCCGCAACGTCATGCATATGCTCCCAAACCTCAACATCTTACTCCACACCCGCAGAATCCTGGCATGCAAGTTCCTCGGGATGAAACAGCTCTACACCAAGTTCCTTGGCATCATGCGCCTCTCATACCAATTCCAATCATTCCATATCAAATGCCTCCGTAGCAAAGGCCTCCTCCGTCATATCAACCACCAACATATCTTAGCTACAATGCCAAAGTCGTCACTCGATCACATATTCACAAAAAACTCTTCAAGGTTGAGGAGAGACTTGACAAAACTTATACTCCTTTGGTTGAGCCTATAGGCCAACTTGATGAAAAGTTGAGGATTGCTGGTCACATCGCTCCTATCATTGAAATAAGGATGAATACGCGTGCATCATGGATGGAACTCTCTAAAGTTAGTGCTTATCATTAAGGAATGGAAGGATATACCATAGAAGAATGTCGTGATCCGAAGGACAAGATTCAACGACTAATTGATACTAAGGTCATATTCTTGGAGGACTTTGAAACAAATAAAGTTCAAATGTGAACACACCAAAGTTTACTTGATACAGTCTCGCAAAAAGGCTTGTGCCATTTAAGTTCATGTTTTCCACATTCAGACACCCATGATAACATATGGGCAAATAAAGTTTGTCAAAATCTACCATTCAATTGTTTCTCAAGAATGTTCTCTTAATATTTCACTTATGCTCTTTATAATTTGAAACTACGTCAGACCTGATTCCCGTTTAAGAGGGATACTTAGGCGCTCTTATGGGGGTCCGGTATTATCATAATAAAAATTTTCATTTACCTTTCTATTGTGTGACTGGGGCAGAATTTTTGAGAGGGTCTCAAAAATTCCAACAAAGAGCATTCTCCTTGCAAATCTCGACAATGGTACAGAATTTTTTAGAAGAACTCAAAAATTCTATCAACATCACTTCTTTTCACAAATCAATTACTGGGGCAGAATTTTGAGAAGGGCTTAAAATTTTTTCAAAAGCATATTGTCTCGCAAATCAAGACTGGAGCAGAATTTTTGAGAGGGTCTCAAAAATTCACAGCCAAGCTACAATCTACAACAAATCAGAATAGCAGAAGTTCTACACTGGGGCAGAAAATTTTGAGGAGACCTTAAAATATATGACAACTCTTGGAGGGACCTCCTAGCAGACACTAAAGGGCATACCGTGTCAAACGATTGATACAGATCAACCTCCCCCTTAAACTAACTATTTTTCTTTGAATGTAAAAGTACACGTACATATACAAAGGCAACTTGAATATACTACTTGTGAGCCCGACAAATGATGCTCGGCCCTTCAACAAGATGCATGCCCAGAATACTTTATGCCTTCAAGCAGCTATCATGCATGTGGCCAAATTATACCGTGCCAAAATTATATTATGCTCGGAGATTTCATATACTCTAACTACATTCTTGCCCGAAGTTTGCATATGCCCGAACTTCACATGCCCGAACTACATTATGCCCGAACTGCTAAGTGCTCGAGGATTGCATGTGCCAGATATCGCATTGCATGTACCCGAGACTACATTCTGCCCGGATTGCATTATGCTCAAACAGCATGTGCCAGACTGCATTGTGCCGGAATTGCATGTGCCCGAATTGCATTACTTGAATTGCATTGTGCTCGGAGATTGCATCCGCCCGAGACTGCATCGTGCCCGAGATTGCATTTGCCCGAGACTGCATCGTGCCCGAGATTGCATTTGCCCGAGACTGCATCATGCCTTAATTTGTATATGCCCAAAGATTACATCATCTCCTGTTCCCGAGATTGTATTGTGCTCGAGAATCGCATGTGCCTGAATACACTTGTACAGAGTTACTACTGATTTAAGTCGCAATATGCTACAATTACGTCAAAACAAAAACACTCTTTATTCATTACTTTATATTCCAAAGGCGTCATCCTCCAAAGGCATCATCTTTCATGGCTTGCGCACTTCATGTCATGACCTAAGGACTTATTTTATGTTTATCATGTTCCTGAGGCATCATAGTCTAAAGGCATCATCCTCATGGCCAGCAGACATCATATCATAGCTATGATATTGACTATGTCTAAGGCAATTGTTCTTTCCTTATTTTGAGACTTTGTTGTAAGCCTATATGTGACATATTTTACTAGTGTAAGGGTTATGCCCAAATCTTATAATTCTTAATAAATGGTTTATGTGTGAGACAGTATTAGACTACTTAATGAATTGACTATGTTATTTAGTGAGGAGTCTATGTATACTCCATAAATGAGAAGTCTATGTAAAATTAATATATATGATAACGAGAAGTCTAAATATACTTAATATGTAAAAGTTTATAAATTTTCCGCATTTTTACTACATATGATATGCAATGATGTATGCTAAGGGCTAGTCTAAGGTCTCTTCGCGGACGAAGACGCCGATTACTTCTAAAGGGTGCTCCCCGGTCGTGATAACTTAGTCCCCATATACTGCTTTAAAGAAAAGACTTTACCTTACTTTGAACTAAACTCAAACTTAAGTCTTATAACAACATTAAAACGTTTTTGAAAGACTTACGAAACTTGAAATGAACTTCTTTTTCTTACCTTTACTCTTTACTCAACATGATCTTTAAGTCTTAAAACAAGTTTAAAGCATTTGTAAAAGACTTCTTGAAATGACTGTAAGAACTTTTTAGACTTGGCTCTAAAATTTACTTGAATTTGAAGTTATGTATTCAATTCATGTTTTGGAATATTTCTATATGATTAGAAGTCATTTACAGTAGTTAGAATCATTATGAAGTGTTAAAACACTTTAGAAAGGCTTAATCAAACTGAATTAGATGACTGGGTGAATAACACCGATCCGGGCGCGTTCGAGACACGCCGCACCAGCCTCTCTTGACTAAGGATCCTTTCTGGCGCACTGCTGGTGCACATCTCGCTATGGGAGCGCGTCGCGCCAACCTGTTCCTTAGGCAAAAATTTGCCAAAATTTTCCTCTCGTGTTCTAACCTTAAAATCGTTTTCATTCGATTCTTTTTCTCAAATTCACTTTACTTTTATGTACCCCCATCATATATACAAGGATCTAACCCAATGAATTCAAGAACAACACCTAGATCATCAAAGAACTTCTAAATCTCAACTCATGTTCAAGAACGAAAGCAATTCAAGAACAACATTCAAAAATCCAATCTTTTTAGGATGAAATCACACTGAATCAAACATGCTTGGTATGTGATTGAACGAACCCAATGTTATGAAAGACTCACATACCTTTTTAGAGATCAGACCCGACGAAATCTTCAAGTTATTTTGACGATCTTGGCGAATCTTGCACTCTTTCTTCTTCTCTTCTCTTCCCCTTTCTCCAAGCTCTAGCGTAAATTCTCTTTTTTTTTTCTAAATTGAATAAATTCTTGTTTTTACCCCAATTTAATCCCTAAACGAATTAATTAAATTAGGTAAGGAAAAGACAATTTTGCCCTTCCCAGATCTGGATTGGACTTTCTTAATCCAACAACCCAACTTTCCATAGGCATAACTCACTCATACGGTATCAAAATCGCGCAAACTCGGTGGAGTTGGAAAGAATATTCTAAGGGATTTTCAACCATATCCGGAACTACTCTTAACTTATCCTGAGCTAGGAGTTATGGTCGTTTGAAAATGATTAAAACTCACTTTCCTAACTTAGAATTTTTTCAAATTTTCTTATTCTTTCCAAAAATAAGTATTTTCAGATTTTTAAACTTTTTTCTAGTTCTTTCTAGTTGCGAGGTGTTACATATGTATAGACAAAGAGAAACCAACAAAATTGATGAAGAAGCAAAACTTATTGGCGGATAATCAATTCAAAATTGATGAGAAGAGAGAAATCAAGAGGACGCGAATTATATCTATCGAATTCTTTGATATTATTTCTTATAAATTAAATGGGTTTACATTTTAATTTGAGTGGTGATGTTTGTTTAGAGGTGGCTGGAAATGGAGCTGGACAAACGTCGACAAAACTTTTTACTCCAATGTCCAAAGATTTAATCTCTTCTTTCTTTTTGCAGTTCTAATTAGTTAATTTTTTAAAATAAAATTAGACAAAGAACCCTTTAGTTTTGAAAACCTAATTGAAGCGCAGAAGAAGACTGAACAATAATTTAGGTGCTCAATAGATAATAGCCTTAGTTGATATGTATAAGTGAAATATGTGACCAACTGTAAGAGGTCGTAAACGATTTAAGCCAAAATTTATAGACAAACACACCTATTAGCATTTCTAGACAAATATTTGGTGTAATGAACTTCTTGTGTTTTACAAACCATTAAATAATACTTCAGATTAAAAAACTCTCACTCTCAAAGATATGAAACTCAATAAAATAAACTACTCCCTCCGTCCGGAATTGTTTGTCATGTTGCTCTTATCAAAAGTCAATTTGATTAATTTTCGAAGGTAAATTAGATCATATTAATTCGATATTTTAAACAAAAAAATTAAATATTCTAAAACTATATGACAAGTATTATAAATTACAATTTTTTGCATATTAATATGATGAAAAAATACATCTTAAAATGTATGTCAAAGTTTTTATAATTTGACTCTAAAAATAGAAATAATGTCAATCAATTCCGAACGGAAGGAGTATATTTCATCTTTTTTAAGTCATTCTAATAAAAAAAATTCAATGAAAATTTGACAAAACCCTCCCCCAAAGTGTGAAGTTGGCCATAGGTATGAAATGATCAAATACAGATATATCATGACATTCTCATTCTCCAATTCCTTCGATCTGATCATCATTTATTCCTCTTTCCCATTTCTCAATAATCAACATCTCATGCATTTCCATGGCTGAAACTTCATTCAGCTAGAAGAGATCTCCTCAACAACCATCAAAAACAAGAGAAAAAAGAGATGAGTAGTAAGTATTTTGTGTGCTTCACAATATTCATTTTATTCATCTTCGCGTCTATATTCTACAGTGGTCGTACCATTGATTACAGATCCAAATTTCTGCTTTTCACATCCCTGCCGCCGAGTAACGCTACGTCCTGCAGCAGCAGTGCTACTCAACCGCGGCGGCAGCCACTCAATGTTTATATGTACGATTTGGGGATGAAGTATAATGTTGGAATGTTGAAAGGCCCGCATTACGATGGTCCTCCAGTTACGGTTGAGACTCTGCCGGAGTTTCCTCATTATACTGGGTTAAGGAGACAACACACGGTGGAGTATTGGATGCTGGCTTCGTTGTTGTATCGTGAAAATGGAACGAAGCAGCAAGAGGCGGTTAGAGTTTTGAATCCGGATTCAGCTGATGTGTTCTTTGTACCCTTTTTTTCTTCGTTGAGCTATGATACTTATGATAATCAGGGGAATGATACACAGTCGAAGTTTGATGATCAACTGCAGGTGATCTCACTTTTCTGATATTTTTATTGTTATGTAAAAGGAATGAGTGCTGAAAAACTGGTAGCTGTACATAGGTTTGATTCATAAACTACATGTTTGTCACTGGTCAGAGAATCGTCTTCTAGGCATGTTATGCTAATCTCGAATTTGTGATCCCCATAATAATGGCCGATTAGAATTTATGAGAAGTGGTTAAGAATGGTTTAAAATGTAAAAGGTAAGAGTAATCGGTCACAACTAACTGGATATAAAGTAGTTTAATTAGTATTGTTCGAGTCCTCAGAGAAGGAAAAAAAGAAAAGGTTTAGTGGTTAGATAAAATTATTTCAACTCAGAGCTTAACTAATATTTAACAGTAGTAGTTTGAATACTTGGGGATAACTTTTCAATTTCACAAATTTCAGCCATTTATGTATGAAAAGGTAATCACCTTGGAGAATATTATTGCCAAAACAACGCTCTTGTGTTGTCTATGTATATGTGTTAGTATATAGAATACTCTGTTGAATATGGATTCTCGGCAAAGATCTCTTTACCTCCTTGTTATTACAAGACAAAAGCAATAAAAGAAATATAACCTTAAGTTAAGAAATTTTAGGAAGGGGCCTGCAACCATGCACTAGTCCAAAAAAGAACAAAATAACATTTGTTTGGGTTTCTAATTTAAATTCTTAATGTAGCACAAGAAGTTTGAATAAGCTTTAAGGGGTATGAAAATGATGTGATTCTTTGAGAGTCTAACTCCAGGTAGAAGTTTGATGAAGTTCGAAGACAGCAGCAGTTGATTAGCCATTTAGGTCTGGACTTACATCTCCTCCATAATTGTGTAGGTTTAGACTTTAGAATATATTTATTACTGTAAAGAGAAGCCTACACTCCACAATACCTAGAAGTGTTGTATATAGTATATATTGTTATATATTCAGACTCGTTCATTGTTTGTTTTGATTTCTTCAAGCCTATCTGCTAGCTGTTTTACTATTCTATGCTATTTCTACCTGCTTCACCATGTGTTATAACTGGAAATTGGTGATAGTCTGGTAGGTCCTTTCTTGTATTTGTCAATGCAACCGATGTGCTAATATATATCCTTAATTTAGCATAAACAGTACAAGCTTTGATCGATTTCCTCATTACCTTCAGAGAATTGCTATGTGGATGGTAATAACCATCTTCCTTTCTGCATCTTATTACCTGCATTGACTTAGCTTCTCTTTTTTTTGAATTTGACTTAGCTTCTTCTTCCAGGCTGAAATTGTTGACTTCTTACAAAAATCTGAATATTGGAAGAGGTCTGCTGGTCGAGATCATGTGATACCAATGCAACATCCAAATGCTTTCAAACATTACCGGGATAAGGTAAATGCTGCTATCTTCGTCGTAGCAGATTTTGGTCGGCCTTCTCCATCTGTGTCTAATTTGAGGAAAGATGTTGTGGCCCCATATGGACATGTGGTTGCAACTTTTGAAGCTGATGACTTCTCAGACCCATATGATTCTCGCACAACACTCCTTTTCTTCCGGGGGAAGACAAAGAGAAAAGCTGTATGTTTATATACTTTCTGAATAAATCAGTTATATTTTTTCTGACAAAAATTGTTTCTAAATCTTATTCGTATTGCAGGAAGGGAAAGACCGTAAGCGGCTGGAAAAAATATTAAGTGGTCAAAAGGATGTTGTTTTTGAAGCAAATGGAGTCACCGAGGGAGGTGTAAATGCAGTAAGTAATTTTGTAGTACCTCCTCTTAAATCATGTATAACATCTATCAGATCCCTCTGTGGAATAATGGCTTAAATTATCGACCTTCATTTTTCTTCTTTATTGTCAGTTTTTGCCTTAGTTTAACAGTTGACTTTTTGTGAATAGTCCACGTAACCTGTTATTTGTTTAATTTACTTGAAGAAAAGTACAGTCAACTTTGAAATTCACCTCCCCTTTTCCTTCTCTTATTGTGTTGTCTTTTCCTTACTGTGATAGTTTATTCTTTTCTGTCAGTCTACCAAGGGGATGCGTTCGTCAAAGTTCTGTCTAGATCCAGCAGGGGATACCCCATCATCTTGCCGCCTTTTTGATGCTATAGTTAGTCATTGTGTCCCTGTAATTGTGAGTGACAAAATTGAGCTACCTTATGAGGATGAAATAGACTACAACAAGTTCTCTATCTTCTTCTCACGTGAGGATGCAAAGAAAGAAGGCTACATACTTGATCAGCTCAAGAGAATTTCTAAAAAAAAATGGCTTGAAATGTGGAGATATCTTAAGAACATTACACATCATTTTGAGTACCAGTACCCACCGAAGAACGGCGATGCTGTAAGCATGCTATGGAGGCAAGTGAAGCACAAGCTTCCTGCTGTAAAACTTGCTGTACATAGAAACCGGAGGCTTAAAGTGCCAGATTGGTGGAGATAGCTTTTGAAGCTTCAATTAGGTGATACTTGGAAGTGTTGTTTACACAAATACTTAATAGTGTTTAGAATAGGAATAGGAACAAGAACAATATATATAATCAAAACTTTTTTACTGGGAGGTTCAGGGATCAATTTCTACTGAATACATTTTTCCTTATTTATTTTTTCCAGTAACACACTCATGTTATAGAAATTCTGAATTCTCCTTTCAATACAAAACAAAAAAGATTCCTAAAGTAAATAATCTATGCATAACAATATTCACAGTACAAATAATTATTGCATTCTTCTTCCTATTCCTATTGTGTATGAAAGTATGATTCTCATCCTGATTCATTCAAGGCGTTGATAAAAGCGTCCTTGAGATGAGCATTTGTAGCAGCTACACGTCGAGCTGTTAGGTCAAATTCAGAACCAGATGGATCAAGAACGAGTCCTCCAGCTTCTATGACTATGAGAGCACCAGCTGCGACATCCCAAGGACCACCAAATTCAATTTCATAGAAGAGATCAAGCCTTCCACACGCCACTCCACATAGATTTAATGCACAAGAACCAGACATCCTGAGGGACCTAACCTTGAAAGCACTCTATTAATTCTTCCTGTAGTAGCATCTACATTTGCCTTATCCCTGTTTGTTCCAACCTCTGTAGCAACAAGAGCCTTTACAAGTTGAGACTCTGAAGATACTCTGATGGACTTCCCATAAAGAAAAGCACCTCTCCCATAGATTGCAGTGAAAAGCTCGTCGATAATTGGGTTGTAAACAACGCCAACCACTGGTTTCTTTTCAATTGTGAGACCGATAGATACACAAACAAAAGGGAAGCCATGCACAAAGTTAGTAGTTCCATCAAGTGGATCAACTATCCAAGTTGGTTCATCAGTAAGCTCAAAATGTCCAGAAGCAGCAGCAGTTGTTTCTTCACCAATGAACTTATGACTAGGAAAACATTGCTTCAGATGATTAAAAATTAAAACTTCACATGCCTTATCAGTCTCTGTCACTAAATCAACAACTCCTTTGTGCTCAATATGCTTACTCTTATAGAATCCATGACGAATTATCTCTCCAGCTTTCTTAGCTGCTTCAATTGCAACATCAACAAACTCTTCAACTGAATCATTTTGCGCCATCTTGTTTTAATTCACTATTGAATTGCCTAACAAAAAATATTACTATTGAATTGTGTCTTTACATAATTCCTATTTATAGACACTCTAGTATCCTTTTTTAGGTTGGGTTATATATACTAATCCTTTTTCCTAATACTAATCCTTTTCAAAGTTGGATTTTATATACTACTGCTTTTTCAAGTAGAATTTTATATACCCTTCTTTTTCTTATTTCTATTCTAACAAGATTTAGCAAAGTCACTAAATTTTGTTTTTTATCAATAAGATCAATCTTAAAAAATCTATTAATTACATTTATCAAAAAAATAATTTTTAAATGACAAATTAAATTATTTTTAAGTCATATAATCATGGACTTTACTCCGATTTTTTTTTCCCTCTCTAGCTCGATGCCATCAGTTTGAAAACGCATCGCCCAAATTTCAAACAAATTCGATCTGAAACGACGTCTTGTTCAAAGAAAATGAATTACCCAGATTTTTGCTAACTTTCTTGGCATCTGTATTTTCGTAAGTTGTTTCTTATTAATATATATATAATATATAATATATGCAATGGCTGATCCTAATTACTCATGTGGCTAATTTATGCCAAGCATCCTGTGTATTATGGGGTCTAATTTACCGCTCCTTTTCGGTTTCATAGAGTTGAGATTTAAGTTCCTTTCGAAATTAATAGATTTTATAACTTTATTTATCTGTGGAGTTCATAATTATAATTATATGACATAAAAAATAATTTAAATTGTCATCTAAAATTTGTTTAAATGAAAAATGTATATACTTAAGTTTGAGTGATTTTGTTGATATAAAATAAAGTTTAGTTACTTTGTTAGATAATTTTCTATAGTTTATTGACTTTTTAAGATATTAACTCGTCATATTTGATAAGGAACTCTATAATGTGACTTTTGGGATTGTTTTCAATTTTAATAACCGAAATTACTGCCTGATGAATTAAGTGAAGAGTCCAATTTGTATAAGAAATTAAACTTTCAGCGAGACATACAAACAAAGTAAGAAAACTTTAGTTCAAACTACCGTTAAGGAGACTCATATATTTCAAACTCTAGCTATTTATGAAATCTACCCAATAAATTAAATCTTGTTGTTCTATCGCTAGAAAAAGTGCTGCTGGTACATCGCACAAGAACAAGAAGCACAAAAAGAATAATTCTAATTTATCATCAATAGATGTATCCAAAAATAATATTTTGAAGGATTTAAAGCAAAATATGTTACAAAACACCAATCATTAGAAGAACAATTAATTATAGACATGCCGAGTCCTGAGATATCCTTTACTTTTTGTTGTGTCAGCCACTCAATATCATGGTCTTATTTATTTTTGTATATATTATTTGTTCTACTTTCATTTTTTTTCTGATTAAGTCGTCATCATTCGGCGAAATTCATGATAATCAAGTTCCCCATTACCATCAATGTCATATACTTTGATCATAGTAACACATTCGTCGTAAGATTTTGAATCCCCTAAACGACTCAAAACTCTCTGTAAACTTTTAGGTGTAATCCGACCACAACCTTTTTCAACTTCATACATTTCAAATGCTGACTTTAACGATTCATCCTCTTCACTACTTCCTTCTTTTTGCATCAACAACTTCTTAAAATCATCAAAATCTATGAAATTATCACCATCCGTATCGAGTTCATCTACTATTTCTTGAGCATCTTCATGTGACATATGTTCTCCTATGGATCCAAAATACGCTCTTAGCTCGAAAGCCGATATTTTACCTATTAGAAAATTAATGTAACAATAGAACAAAACAAAATTAATGTAACAATAGAAAAAAAACTCAGAAATTAAATTTAGATGATATATATTGCAACTACATTAAAAATTACCATCGTTATCGGTGTCAAAATGACGAAATACTTCTCTAAATTCGTCTTCTCTAGATGAATTTCGCCGCGATATATGTGATGATTTTGGAGTTCTTGGAGAACTTTGGCTTGAATTTGAAGACTTTGATCTAAGCCTAGGTAAGATTACTCTAAGGTTTTTATAATGTGAAGAGAAACTAAATGATTTTGATGATCTAATTGATTCCATGAATAAATGGATATTGATAGTTTATAATTATTAATATGTAGATTCTCAACTCAAAGTGAAGTAGAAGTAATTGGTTTGTTGCTTCCTAGTTGTGACAATATATATAGACCAAAAAGCGCTTAGCTGTATGAGATTTGAACTACACCACTAAAAGTTGAAAAGTCACTTATGTAATATACTATGAAAGTTCCAACTAATTCCAATTGTACTTTCAAAATGTATAAGTGGTCGTTTCTTTTATTATATAATAATTCGATATGAGTTCTTATCCCCTTCTGGATACATTTCTCCCATTATAAATCATATTCATAATTATGTATCCGATAATAGAGGATGTATTTGACACAACGACATTATAGAGATAAATGTATCCGACGACAACGGAGGAGTGTATTCTACGCAACAGAATCAATAAAGGCCAATGTATTCGACATCAAAGGGATGTGTTGGACGCAACAACAAAGTAGAGACAATGTATCCGACAGCAGTAGAATGTATCCGACGCAACATAAACTTAAGTAATGTATCATTGACAATGTATCGGACAACCATCTGAGAACAATGAAAAATCAGAAAATTTTGTTATTGAAAAACTTCCAGGATATATAAGATAATTAGCCCCCATATATATGTGTATTTTCTTTTTGGTAAAGATGGAATCTCGAGTAACAAAACGCGTATTAAAAACATATGGATAAGAGTAACAACAATAAAAATTCTTGAAGCAAATAATTTGCATAAAACTTCATCATGTGAGGTCCATCCCCATTTACCAAACTTTGAATATCTTTGTGCCAATTTCAAAGTTTGGTAGAGTTGGTAATCTATAAAGAAGAAAAACTTGTTTTGTGCCAATTTCAAAGTTTGGTAGAGTAGGTAAGCTATGAAGAAGAAAAAAATGTTTTTCTTCTATAGCACATTTGGAGGGTAGTGTATTTGTTCTCTATAAAAGGGAGGAGAATTCTTCATTCTAAGTACACCAAAAAAGAATTACAAAGGAGAGAAAAGAAGAGTGAGGCATCACAGAGGAAAATAATCTGTGAGGAAAAATAGAGAGTGTGAGCTATATTGTAGTGAGGTGGAAAAATCAAAAGAGTGTTATTTCTTTTGAATGTGTAGTGGTCTTTGGAGTTTTACTCAGACATACAAGTGTAAAATCCTTACTATAGTGATATTCGTTGCTCCTCTCGGGTCGTGGTTTTTTCCCTTATTTAGAAGGGTTTCCACGTAAAATCTTGGTGTCATTATTTCTCTTTTATTCTCGTTGTTTAACCGCATTGTTGTGTTCCGCATTTGTTGCCTTTATTACCGCAAATATTATTTCTGTTACGGATTTATTCCCAACAATTGGTATCAGAGCACAGGTTCTGCTCATTTACAGAAATATTTTTTGCAGCTTATTGTACTATACTCAATAAAAAAAATGTTTGGAGTAAAGTACGAGGTAGCAAAATTCAACGGTGATAGCGGTTTCTCCACGTGGCAGAGAAGGACGAAAGACTTGCTCATCCAACAGGGTTTGCATAAGGCACTAGGCGGCAAATTCAAAAAGCCCGAATCCATGAAACTTGAGGATTGGGAAGAAATGGATGAAAAGGCTGCTAGTGCAATCAGATTGCACTTAACAGATGATGTAGTTAATAACATCATCGATGAAGAGAGTGCATGTGGCATTTGGACAAAGTTAGAAAATCTATACATGTCCAAAACGCTGACAAATAAATTGTACCTAAAGAAGCAGTTATATGCGCTACATATGGGTGAAGGTACAAATTTTTTGTCTCATTTAAATGTACTTAATGGACTAATCACGCAGCTAGCAAACCTCGGAGTAAAGATCGAGGATGAAGATAAAGCCATAGTGCTCCTAAACTCGTTGCCATCTTCCTACGATACTTTAGCAACAACCATTTTACATGGTAAGGACTCTATTGAGTTGAAGGATGTCACATCAGCCCTTTTGCTTAATGAGAAGATGAGAAAAAGGCCTGAAAATCACGGACAGGCTCTCATCACGGAAAGTAGAGGCAGAAGTTACCAAAGGAGCTCAAGTAACTATGGTAGATCCGGAGCTCGTGGAAAGTCCAAGGTCCGATCAAAATCGAAGGCCAGAAATTGCTACAATTGCGATCAACCAGGACACTTCAAAAGAGATTGTCCAAATCTAAAAAGGGGCAAAGGGGAAAGCAGCGGCCAGAAGAATGATGACAACACAGCTGCCATGGTGCAAAATAATGACGATGTTGTTCTCCTCATAAATGAGGAAGAAGAATGCATGCACTTGGCAGGTATAGAGTCGGAATGGGTGGTCGACACAGCAGCATCTTATCATGCCACACCGGTAAGAGATCTTTTTTGCAGATATGTAGCCGGTGATTATGGCAATGTGAAAATGGGTAACACAAGCTACTCAAAGATTGCGGGGATCGGAGACATTTGCTTAAAAACAAATGTTGGATGCACATTAGTGTTGAAAGATGTGCGCCACGTACCTGATTTGCGGATGAACTTGATCTCGGGAATTGCTTTGGACCAAGATGGATATGAGAACTACTTTGCAAATAAAAAATGGAGACTCACCAAAGGGGCATTGGTGATTGCAAAAGGAGTTGCTCGTGGCACGTTATACAGGACAAATGCAGAAATATGCCAAGGTGAATTAAATGCGGCTCACGAAGAAAATTCTGCAGATTTATGGCATAAAAGAATGGGTCATATGAGCGAGAAAGGATTGCAAATTCTTTCCAAAAAGTCACTCATCTCTTTTGCCAAAGGTACAACGATAAAATCGTGTAACTACTGCTTATTTGGTAAACAACATAGAGTCTCATTTAAGACATCATCTGAAAGAAAGTCGAATATACTTGATTTGGTATATTCTGATGTTTGTGGTCCAATGGAGATAGAATCGATAGGAGGTAATAAATACTTTGTTACCTTTATTGATGACGCTTCTCGAAAATTGTGGGTTTATATCTTGAGAACCAAAGATCAGGTGTTTCAAGTATTTCAAAAGTTTCATGCTCTGATAGAAAGAGAGACAGGTCGAAAGCTAAAACGTCTCCGAACCGACAATGGAGGTGAGTACACTTCAAGAGAATTTGAAGAGTACTGTTCAAACCATGGAATCAGACATGAAAAGACAGTTCCTGGAACCCCACAACACAATGGTGTAGCTGAGAGAATGAATCGCACCATTGTTGAGAAGGTGAGAAGCATGCTCAGAATGGCTAAATTACCCAAGACATTCTGGGGTGAAGCAGTTCGGACAGCGTGTTATCTTATCAATCGTAGTCCATCAGTTCCGTTGGAGTTTGACATTCCGGAGAGAGTTTGGACCAACAAAGAGTTGTCTTACTCGCACCTAAAGGTGTTCGGTTGCAAAGCTTTTGCACATGTACCGAAGGAGCAAAGAACCAAGCTAGATGATAAATCAGTTCCTTGCATATTCATCGGATATGGAGATGAAGAGTTCGGGTACAGACTATGGGATCTTGTAAAGAAGAAGGTCATCAGAAGTAGAGATGTAATCTTTCGAGAAAGTGAAGTTGGAACTGCTGATGATCTATCCGAGAAGGCCAAGAAAAAGAATGGTATAGTTCCTAATCTTGTTACCATTCCTTCTTCTTCTAACCATCCCATAAGTGCAGAAAGTATGATTGATGAAGTTGCTGAGCATGAAGAGCAACCTGATGAGATTGTTGAGCAGGGGGAGCAACTTGGTGATAATACCGAGCAAATGGAGTACCCAGAAGAAGAACAATCTCAACCTCTGAGGAGATCAGAAAGACAAAGGGTAGAATCAACCAAATACCCTTCCTCAGAGTATGTCCTTATCAATGATGAAGGTGAGCCAGAAAGTCTTAAGGAGGTGTTGTCTCATCCAGAAAAGAGCCAATGGATGAAAGCCATGCACGAAGAGATGGGATCTCTACAGAAAAATGGCACATACCAGCTAGTTGAACTTCCAAAAGGAAAAAGACCACTTAAGTGCAAGTGGGTCTTTAAACTCAAGAAAGATGGAAATGGCAAGTTGGTGAGGTACAAAGCTCGATTGGTTGTAAAAGGCTTCGAACAAAAGAAAGGTATTGATTTTGATGAAATTTTTTCACCTGTTGTCAAAATGACTTCTATTCGAACTATTTTGAGCATAGCAGCTAGTCTAGATCTTGAAGTGGAGCAATTGGACGTGAAAACTGCATTTCTTCACGGAGATTTGGAAGAAGAGATTTATATGGAGCAACCAGAGGGATTTGAAGTATCTGGAAAGAAACACATGGTGTGCAAATTGAATAAGAGTCTTTATGGGTTGAAACAGGCCCCAAGGCAATGGTACAAAAAGTTTGACTCTTTCATGAAAAGTCAAACGTACACAAAGACCTATTCTGATCCATGTGTATACTTCAAAAGATTTTCTGACAACAATTTTATTATTTTGTTGTTATATGTGGATGACATGTTAATTGTAGGACAAGACAAAGAGCTGATTGCAAAGTTGAAGAAAGATTTGTCCAAGTCATTTGACATGAAAGACTTGGGCCCAGCACAACAAATTCTAGGGATGAAGATTGTTCGAGAACGAACAAAAAGAAAGTTGTGGCTATCTCAAGAGAAGTACATTGAACGTGTACTAGAACGCTTCAACATGAAGAGTGCTAAACCTGTTAGCACGCCTCTTGCGAGTCATCTGAAGTTGAGCAAACAGATGTGTCCTACAACAAAAGAGGAGAAAGAGGGAATGGCTAAAGTTCCTTATTCTTCAGCAGTGGGGAGTTTGATGTATGCGATGGTGTGTACAAGACCTGATATTGCTCATGCAGTTGGTGTTGTTAGCAGATTCCTTGAAAATCCTGGAAAAGAACACTGGGAGGCAGTTAAGTGGATACTCAGGTATCTAAGAGGTACCACAAGAGATTGCTTGTGTTTTAAAGGATCTGATCCAATCTTGAAGGGCTATACTGATGCTGATATGGCAGGTGACCTCGATAATAGAAAATCCACTACTGGATATTTGTTTACATTTTCAGGGGGAGCTATATCATGGCAATCAAAGTTGCAGAAGTGTGTCGCACTCTCTACAACTGAGGCAGAATATATTGCAGCTACTGAAGCTGGCAAAGAGATGGTATGGCTGAAACGATTTCTTCAAGAACTTGGATTGCATCAGATTGAGTATGTCGTCTATTGTGACAGTCAGAGTGCAATAGACCTGAGCAAGAACACCATGTACCATGCAAGGACGAAGCATATTGACGTGAGATATCACTGGATTCGTGAAAAGATAGAGGACGGATCTATGCAGGTCATGAAGATCCCTACTAGTGAAAACCCTTCAGATATGCTGACCAAGGTGGTATCAAGGGACAAGTTTGAGCTATGCAAAGAACTTGTCGGCATGTACTCAAGCTAGAAACCTATAGCTACCTCCTTCAGGGTGAATGGGTCTGGAGGGGGAGATTGTGAGGTCCATCCCCATTTACCAAACTTTGAATATCTTTGTGCCAATTTCAAAGTTTGCTAGAGTTGGTAATTTATAAAGAAGAAAAACTTGTTTTGTGCCAATTTCAAAGTTTGGTAGAGTAGGTAAGCTATGAAGAAGAAAAAAAATGTTTTTCTTCTATAGCACATTTGGAGGGTAGTGTATTTGTTCTCTATAAAAGGGAGGAGAATTCTTCATTCTAAGTACACCAAAAAAGAATTACAAAGGAGAGAAAAGAAGAGTGAGGCATCACAGAGGAAAATAATCTGTGAGGAAAAATAGAGAGTGTGAGCTATATTGTAGTGAGGTGGAAAAATCAAAAGAGTGTTATTTCTTTTGAATGTGTAGTGGTCTTTGGAGTTTTACTCAGACATACAAGTGTAAAATCCTTACTATAGTGATATTCGTTGCTCCTCTCGGGTCGTGGTTTTTTCCCTTATTTAGAAGGGTTTCCACGTAAAATCTTGGTGTCATTATTTCTCTTTTATTCTCGTTGTTTAACCGCATTGTTGTGTTCCGCATTTGTTGCCTTTATTACCGCAAATATTATTTCTGTTACGGATTTATTCCCAACACATCATATATATCCACCACATAACAATATTCACCATGTATATAATTCTTGCATTTAATTTATACATGAAAAAACAGCCCTTTGAGCTATAGAGGATATATGGGGGTTCACAAAAATTTAGTAGCCTTGCCTTCGACATCTATCATGGTGTGATAGACCGTGTGTACAAGGTTTATATATTTAAGTTTTGTATATATGTTAGGATATCTATTGAATTTCTGTAAATATTTAATTGTGTATTTGACAATATATTAACTTAATATTATTATACGTACAAATGAATAAATTTTGAATTATGGATCCGACTCTACTTTTTAAAGTCTTAAATTCGTCATTACGATCGGTTGGTAAGTAGAATGGTTGGTTGATACGCTAAAAGTAAAAAGGAAAAATGAGATAACTTTTGAGTAATGTCCCATGTAAAGTGAGCTATGGAATTTTCTAGGAAATTGTAAGGCATGATAAATTATAACAAGGAAATTGCATAGAAGCTTCCTTTGGGTGACTAAAAATTGACCTTACACTCACTCTTCTTGTTGCTATATGCATGCTACGTACAAATGTCCAACCCTACTAAAAAGAATGTAGTAAAGTCGAACTTCTCTATAACACTTCCGTTTGTTCGATTTTTCTTACTGTTATGTCGTAATATTATTAAAAAGAACATATATAATATAACATAATATAAAAGTCTATTTATATTAATACTTAGGGTGTGTTTGGTATGGCGGAAATTTTTTTTCATGGAAACTGTTTTCCTAGAAAGCAAGTAGATTTTTGACTTATTTTCTCATGTTTGGTTGGTGAGTAGAAAATATTTTCCGAAAATAATTTTTAGTATTTGATTTATGAATGGAAAATGTTTTTGAGAGACATCTTTTATTTTTAATATAGTAAAAATTAATTTATAAAATTTAAAATATTTTTTAAAAACAAAATCATTATTTTTCTGGGGTGGTGGG
>NC_028639.1:10014179-10020930 GCF_001406875.1 Solanum pennellii
CCGGTGGTGGGTGGTGGGAGGGGTCAGTGATCGGGTGAAAAATAAAATTTTGAAATTGAAAATATTTTTTTTAAATTAATTTTTTTTCAAAAATAATGTAATTTGAAATTGGAGGAGAGTTTTGGAAAATGTTTTCCTTAATCTTTGAAGAGAAGTCATTTTCCTTAATTTTGAGGATAATTTTGAGGAAAATGAGTTATTTGGAAAACATTTTTCAAACTTTTATCCCTACCAAACATGAGAAAATTGAAAAATATTTTCCAGAATTTTTTTTTTGCTTCATACCAAACACACTCTTAATTATTATAATGAAATGTTGTTATAGAAAGATCTGAATGTACTCATAATTATTAGTTTCCATGTATATGATAAAATCATAAGAAAAATGTTTTCCTTACTCTCTGGGATATCGTTATCATCGAAGAATATGTACTAAAATGTCTTTTGATTTGTTAGATCATGAGCTGGCACAAACGCAAAAAAATGACTCGATTAGCAATTACTTTAGATAGCCTCAAACATTCTACCAGACAATCGTAAAGCTTCACCAATTTTATTGCTTTTTCGAATAATTTTTTTTTGCTAACACGTTTGTAATGATCCTGATGGTTATTTTGTGTTTTTATTTTTTTTAATTTCGACAATTTTGTTAGGGCATTTTTAACTCTATGCTCTATTTTGCTTTGTAAATGTAGAGTATTCTATTTTCTAAAATCAGTGTATAATCAATTATTTTTTCTACTAATGAATTCAATGTAATTCTGTAATAGATATTAGCATGATATAAATTGAAAAGATAAGGCTCAACATGAAATTGAATCTCATGTTTTATGTCTTCCAATCTTAAATCGGAAGTACCAAATGAACACCTTGAATTCGATCAGAAATTTAAAAAGTTTCTTCAAGTTTTTTTTGAAGATTTGTTATGAGTAATAAATATAAAAAGACATAAAGAAATTCATGTCGTATTTTTTCTCTTCGTTGATCTTCGTTTTTTTAGCGCTAGATAGAAATCTTAAATGCTAGAAATTTGTGAAGAAAATAAATAAAAAGGGAGATATTTATTTCGTTAAGAACTTTTTTGAGTTTTAATATAATTAGAAGACCTTTTCTCTCTCTTCATTTATTAAAAGTGAATAGACTTTTGTTTGTTTTTTTCTTTTTCCTTGTCTGTAGTGAGATTTTTTGTTTATCTTTTTTGTTGTTTTGTCCTTTTTGTTAAGGATTAAAAATAAAAAGTAAATAAAAATTATCCCACATAAAGTTAAAACATGTAAAAAGGAGGAAAATCACATTTTTAAAGGAATTAAAAAATAGTCCTATTATTTTAAAGAGTACACATATTTTATTTAATAAAATATTATATCTTTTCTTTTGGAATCAAAAAGTGTTATTTCCTTTGAAAAATAGTCAAAAGAAGAAAAGTACCACTTTATATTGATAAAGTATTTATTTTATTTGCTATAACATAAGTTTATTCAAATGGTTAAATCAAATGGAGACCGAAATCAAATGGAGACCGACTTTGTTTTATTTTTCTCATGAGTTATCTTCTTAATTTAATAACGACTAACTATTTTGACTAGATTAAGATTTTAATTATGAGAATTAACATTGATCTTGATAAATTAGCTTATTTCTTAAGTTCCTTAAAAAAATTCCTTGTCTTCTAAGAGAAATTTGTGACATACACTGTCATATTAAATGATATTAATCATATTTTTGTTTTGTTCCCATTTCAGATATGGCTGAACGGGAACATGCTCAAATTACTCCAAGTGGAAGTTCTTAAAATCAAGCAAATGGACAAAGTAGAAAAACAAGTCGTCATAAGACATATTTCCGATGGCATGAAATCATACGGATTGGTGTCCTACGGGCGACACAAAATTTGTCAAGGAATCAAAGGGTCATTCAAGGGGAAAAAGAGAAATAAATTAAAGAGTTTGAGTCTTTGAAGATGTCCCTAGTGTTTGAGCATGTGATTTTTTTTTGTAATAAAATGGGCTGGGCTGATTATAAGGAAATTTCAAATTGGGAAGCCTTAGCTTATTTAGCAGAACGCCCTCCATGAACCTTGGGGTAGTAAATTGATTAAAATTTATCATGACATTTGGCACAGACAACCTTTTAGGGTGTATATTTGTTGCCTTGAAAACTTGTGGAGGGGGGGTTAGTCTTTAAAAGATTAGTAATTTGTAACTGCTTATTTATTTTTAAATATATGAACTATGTAGTTTGTTTTTCTCTCTCTAAATTTATGCTAATTTCAGACTTACACATCGTTGCTACTAAAGTCTTTAATATATTTATACACACATTAAGAAATTAGTTTCATATTTTGGTTAAATGTTTAGTTTGTAGATGATGGTTGAATGCTTATGTATCTTTTTAATTATACAATAGATATGAAACCTTTATGAGAATTGATTTGCTTGAATGTGTATGTCATATGGATAATTGATTAAAATTACATCTCATAACAGACATGACATCAAAGAATATCATTGCTGACGTAAACAAGGTGAAAAACTTAACGGTGACTATTACGAAGTCTGGAGTTGTAAAATATGGTATGTACTGGAAGAGAAAAACACTCTGGAAGGTAGAAATCATGTTTTGAATCAACCAGAAGAGGGTAATTCTGCACAACACATAAAGAATCTTGAAGCTTACAAAGCTTAGAAAAAAGCTAATTCCACTGCACCTGGAATAATAGTTAGTTCTGTGGTTGATATCCTCATACATAAATGTGATGAATTCCCAACTTCTCATGCTATGTGGGAACATATGTGAGGAACGTATGGGGTACGTCTGTAACCCATCTCTGACAGTTGACTATCAAATTTTACACTTCCAAAAAGCGTCATGATCAAAATATCAAACAACACCTTAGGGTGATGTCAAATATGATAGCTTAACTCAAGAGTGTTGGATATGTTCTTTCATATGAGCAACAACTTCAGGCTGTGATTCAGCTTCTTCCCAATAATTGGGAACATTTGAAGGTTAACTTGACCCATAATGATATCATCAAAAATTTTTCTGATGTTATACGCCATGTTGAACTCAAAGATGAGCGCCTTGGTGCTGCTAAAGTTGCTTCTAGTGCCTTTGTGGCAGAGTTAAGTGGTATAAAATCTTCAGGCTTCAAGCGCAAGAAAAATTGAAAAAGGAATGGAAAATACAAAGAGACTACAGAAGGACCCTCTAAGAAAAGGAAGAAGCAAAATTCGAAGAAAGGAAAATGATTTTTCAAGAAGAGAGACAAGATCTACAATTGCCAAATGATGGGGCATTTTGCTCGTGAATGTACTTAGCCGAAAAAGGTAGCATTTTTAAACGCATCTTTAAGTGCAACATATGTTTCTATAACATCTTTACTAAATGAATCTTATCCTATGTGGATTGCAGACTCGGGATCTACCGACCATGTGAGTCGAGATCGAAAAGCGTTTGTGGAGTTTCATCGAGTTTTATCTAAATCAAGGTGGATCTACGTGGGAAATAATACAAAACTAGAACTCAAAAGGATAGACACTTGCAAATTAAACTTATGTGGTGGCTGTTCTTTGATGTTGCATGATGTCCTATATACACCATAAATTTGACAAAACTTAGTATATGTGTCTGTTTTTTTAGACGTTGGTTTTTATTTGTTTTTTAGTCATGATGGTGGTAGAACAACTCTAGATAATGTTTTATATGGCTTTGGACTTCTTATGATCGGTTTATCATATTACATTGTAATCATTCAACTTATGACTATTATGTTGACCATTGTGTAATGGCATGTTATTAAAGTAACAATGATATTGATTTTAGTATATGACAGACAAGATTAGGTCACATAGGGCAAGATCGAATGAATAGGTTGAAAAAACAAGGACATTTATGATCTTTCACCAAAATTATATGCCAACTTGTAAAAATTGTTTTGATGGAAAGATTACACGTAAACCATTTGGGAAGGCTAAGAGAGTTGAGTTTCCACTTCAATTAATTCATTATGATATTTGTGGTCCAATGAATGTAAGTGCACGGTCTGGTGCTACATACTTCATTACATTTATTGATGATTTCACGCGCTTTGGTTATTGTCTATTTGATTTCTCATAATTCTGAATCACTTGAGTGCTTTAAATTAGATGAAAACATAAAATCTTTAAGAACCGATCAGTGACGTGAATATTTGTCAAAACAATTTGAAAAATTATGTGCTGAAAAGGGTATTATCCGACAGTTAACTACATCTTACATACCTCAACAAAATGGTATATTTGAAAGAAGGAATAGGTTATTATTAGACATGACAAAATCAATGATGGCGCATGAAAATTTGTCTATCTCTTTCTAGGGAGATGCATTATTGACTGCGGCTTACATATTGAACAAAGTGCCTTCTAAATCAGTGTTTTTCACTCTTTATGAGCTTTGGACTGGTCATAAAACAAACGTGAATGATCTACGACTGTGGGGTTGTGTAGCATCCACTAAAGACCGTTTTGGTGAGTTTGGTAAACTAAGTCCCAAAAGGAAAGAACTGTATCTTTATAAGGTACTCTGAACGCTCCAAATGGTATGTGTTCATCGATGAATTGGAGGATGGAAGTATTACTAAAATTTTATCACGGGATGTTAGATTTTTTCCTAGAAAGGGTGAAATAGATGAAGTAGAGCCTCTATACAAAATGTTGAATTCAGAAGATTAGATAATGTTGTCAAACACTTGATAATTATATGAATCAAGAAATGATTCCTGGTCCAAGTGGCAGTAATGAATCCCAAAATCCTATAGAGAAATATGAACTTCTAATACGTAAGAGTACAAGAAAAGGTGTGCCTCTTTTGAGTTGGTAATGATTTTTATCGGCTAGTTCCAATGAGTCGTATAGGAAACACACATAACAACAGAGGAAGCAACAACCCTAAATTTCCAGACCTACTAGACCCGGCGAACAAGAATAGACCACCTCAACCAGAGGATTTCCCACCTCTTAGAACCAAACCCATGGAAATAGACCAAACATACAATCGCAATGGAAAGGGCTCATACGCAGGTGCTCTAGAATACAGAAGGGGAAATCGATCAAAATTGGAAAAAAGGCTCCCTCCAAGAGAACACGAAATCATAGATGGCAAAGAAGTGGTGGTATTTACAAAGGAGGAACACAAACTTCTAGCGGACACCTGCCGATGGACAATGATTTGTAAGTTTTCTAGAGGAGACCAACCATTGATAGAATCAGAGCTGATCTTACTAAGGTTATCACTACCAAAGGGGAAGTTAAAATTGGAGCTAAGGATATGTATCATGTTTTTATTAATGTTGAAAATGAAGAAGACTTCAATGATATCTTCTCGAGAGATTCTATCTCCTTAAATGATGATGTTGATATGAAGATCTTGAAATGGACCCCAAATATCAAACCGAATGCTGAAAATTCTTTAGCACCTGTGTGGATAAATCTTCCAGATTTACCTTGGCATTACTATGAATAGGACGCCCTTTGTAGAATTGTTGATCCCATAGGGCTCTCGTTGATTATGGATAAGGAGACTACTACGAAAAAAGACCAACCACATCAAAGTTAAGAGTGCTAATTGATCGTGGAAAACCTCTAATCCATAAAGTGACAGTAGAAGTAAGAAATCTTTCTGGTCAAAAAGAGACTTTTTGAGCAAAAAATTGAATATGAAACACTGTCAATATATTGCTCCCTCTGCAATGTTCAGAATCACTCTACTGAAAAACACATGGTGGTCCTCACAAGAACAACTAAGGTTAGAGAACAACAATATAACAAAGACGAAGAAAGAAAAGGGGATGTAGATACCCATGCCAAAAAAGGAAGCCTGAGCTTTCAACAGCAAAAAGAACATATATCAATGGAGCAACATAATGGATCAAACACCATGCCCACAGAGGAAAATCTCTAACCCCACTAAAAACAAAGATGAGGGATGACATAATGTGGTAAAGCGAAGGGGAAAGGAAATCGATTCAAAGGAGACAAAGAATGGGAAAAACTTTACTATTGACAACAATACGATCAAAGTAACTGAGAACTTCTTCATATCCTCCAAGAAAAGGAAAATGGGGACATGGAAGTTGCAGAACCTAGCCAGGTGAACCTGGAAGAATATGATGCTTCAGCAAATCAACAAAATCAAGTGAGAAGCTCAAGGGGGGCAAAGCTCAAAAAGAAAAAAAAAGGCAATGCTAGCAAAAGACACCAACCAAAGCTCAACGTTAGAAGTACAAGAAGTGGAAATGCCGCTGTTATTACCAATCCTGAGGCAGAAGTACAATGCGAAATGCTGATTTTAGTTATCAAAGATCCCAAAGACATAAAAAAAACATACAAAACAAAAGGAAAAAGTTTATGGGAGAAGTTTCTATCCCGAAAGAAGTAACATTTCCAAGGTGAATTTAGAGATGATGATGGAATTATTAGGAAAAAAGAGGCAGATCAAGGGTGTGTTTGGTATGGAGGAAAATGTTTTCCATGGAAAATGTTTTCCTAGAAAATGTTTTCTTGGAAAACAAGTAGATTTTGGACTTATTTTCTCATGTTTGGTTGGTGAGTAGAAAATATTTTCCGGAAATGATTTTTAGTGTTTGATTTATGAATGAAAAATGTTTTTGAGAGACATCTTTTATTTTTACTTAAGTAAAAAATAATTTATGACATTGAAAATATTTTTTAAAATCAAAATTATTATTATTTTGGGGTGGTGGTGGGGGTGG
>NC_028639.1:10022261-10088784 GCF_001406875.1 Solanum pennellii
GGGAGAGGGAGGAGTTTAAAAATAAAAATTTGAAGTTGAAAATATTTTTAAAAAGCAAAATTAATTTTTTGGGGAGGGGGGCTGGCCGGTGGGGGAAGGTCAACGATCATGTGAAAAAATAAAACTTTTGAAATTGAAAATATTTTTTAAATTGATGTATTTCCAAAAAAAAAAAATGTAATTTAAAATTGGAGGAGAGCTATGAAAAATGTTTTCCTTAATTTTTGAAGAGAAGTCATTTTCCTTAATTTTGAGGAAAATGAGTTGATTTGGAAAACATTTTCCAATACTTTTGTCCCAACCAAACATGAGAAAATTGGAAAACATTTTCCAGAAAATATTTTCCTTAATACCAAACACACTCCAACTTACAAAATTAACCTTTCTCACTAACAAAACGGGAACTCGCGAAGACATTGTTAGCCAAGGAGCCAATTGGAAAGAAGAAGTAAATACTGAAATTCATGAAATGTATAATAAACAAGAAGGTGTATCAACAACAACTATGAACCCCGGATCAACAACACGTAGATACTAGAGAAAGAGATGAATATGAAGAAGTTTATCATGATATGAAAGTAATGAAAACAGAGCCTGAGCTTACTAGTACCTGAGAAGAAGGCAAAACCATGTCAGATGATGAGGCCATTAGAGGAATTAACAGATCAAAATTTAATGAATCTGTTAACAATTTAACATCTCAAGTGAAACAAAACATCAGAGCTTACAACAACCTTTCTCTCAGGAACAATCAGAGTCTTGGCAAGATTTATGATCAAAGTCACACAATGACAAAAGAAATCAAGACACTTAAACTACTTCTTTCCTTGAATATATCTCATGATTGATACACTATCATGGAATATAAGAGGGATAGGATCTGCAGGATCTCTAGAAAGACTCCAAACGTTTCAGCAACAATATGAGATTCCTTTGATATGTCTACAAGAGCCAATGGTGGACAATTAAAGATGGAAATATTCAAAAGGAAGTTAAGAATGGATCATAGTTACTGCAATTGCTCTAATAAGATCTGGATTCTCTGGACAGTTGAAGACATTACCATCATTCAAGATAAATAACGACATGTATTGATCAAAGCCATACATCATAACAATCAGCCCATCTTCTTGACTGTAGTGTATGCTAAGTGCACTGAAGAACTAAGAAGATAAGAATGATTTGAGAGAAATGGCTAACAATATTCAAGGAATATGGGGTGCCATTACGGATTTCAACGTTATTGCCTCTACTGAGGAGAAAAAAGGAGGTGGAAGCTACAGACTAGAAGAAACCCTTGATTTTTTAGAATGTCTTAATGATTGTGGGCTTCAAAATGCAAGCTAGAATGGATCGATATACACTTGGTAAGATAATAGGGATCCTCCTACCACCATATGGAAGAGACTTGATAGATTAGTCTATAACTCTAGCTGGTTTGACTCTATCTCTAACAATTCTGTGACTCATTTGTCTAGAACCATCTCTAACCATGCTCCCCTTCTAGTCAAGATGACAAATGAAACTACCCCTTTCATAAGATATTTTAAATTTCTTAACTTTTGGACTATCTTAAGACTGTACAAGAATGTTGGGAAGGAAATATCTATGGAAATCCTATGTACATTCTTCATTAAAAAATTAAAAGGATGCGTAAAAATCTCAGCATCTAGTCTAAATTGACTTTTGGGGATATTTATGAAACTCCTAAAAAATTGGAAGCGAAAATCTGAATTCATGAGGATAATTGTGTGAATAATAACACCCCAGAGAACAGAAGTGAGCTCTCTAGATTTAAGGCTGAATTCATTAGATATCTCAAGATTCAATAGTATCTTAGGACAAAAAGCTAGAGCTAAATGGTTTGAAGAAGGGGATACCAACACTACCTATTTCCACAATATTATGAAAGAAAGGAGAATAAGGTTGAATAACTCAAAAATTATGGATGAACATGATCAATGGATTGAAGGAAATAATAGCATTGCTAAAGCTACTGTTAGGCATTTCAAAAATATGTTTACCCAAGATACTCATCACTCCAATTTTGAGTCTCTAGATTGTATTGAGAGGCGCATAACTGAAGATGATAACTTTCTGGTAGCATCCATCCCCACTATGCAGGAGATTAAAGATTGCATTTTTTTTCATTGTTAAAGACAGTCTCCAGGTTTAGATGGATTAAGTGGACATTTTTATTAAAGTTCTTGGAACATCATAAGTTATGACCTCTACAGAGCCGTTGTCTTTCTTCCAAGGTGCAAATCTTCCTAAGTTTGTCACTCAAACTTGTTTGGTTATGATTCCCAAAAAAGACCACCCCCAGAATTTTACTGACCTGAGACCTATTAACCTTTGCAATGTGTCCAGTAAAGTCATTTGCAAAATTCTCAATAACAGAACATCCAGCTTACGCCCCGAATCTCCAAGAACCAATCTGGTTTTATCAGAGGGAGGGGAATCTATGAAAATATCCTTCTAGCACAGGAAATTATCAATGATATTAAGAAGACTGCTAGAGGAGGAAATGTTGTGCTAAAATTAGATATGGACAAGGCTTATGATAGAGTCTCTTGGGAGTTCCTATGTTAGGCTCTAAAGGGATTTGGTTTCTATGAGTGGTGGACTCAACTGATCTACAAGTTCATATCAAGTAACTGGTATTTTGTTATTGTCAATGTGAGAAGACATGGATTTTTTTAATCTAGTAGAGGCTTGAGACAAGGAGATCCAATATCCCCATTCTTATTTATCATCAGTACTGAGTTGCTCTCTAAAAATGCTGAATAACTTGTATGATAAACAAGGCTATAAGGGGTTCTATATGAACAGTATTGGCCCATGGATAAACCACTTATCCTTTGGAGGTGATACTATTCTTTTTTGTAATGATAGCAAGAAACCTCTTGAAATGATGCTTAAAACTCTGAAAGTATATGAGGAAGTTTCTAGAAAACTACTCAATAAGGAAAAAAGTTGTTTTTCAATGGCCAATAAACCAAAGATGCCACTATTAACAGGCTAAAAAACATTACTGGTATGTAGCATCAATTTTTCTATTAGATACCTTGGTTGCCCTCTTGTTACTGAAAAAAAAAAAGATCTCCCACTACTCAGATATGGTAAGTAAGATCATTAACAAGATTAGAGGTTTGGCAGACTAAATTTCTTTCCACTGGTGAAAGAGCAATTTTGATTAGACATGTTCTTCTTGCGATGCCAATCCATCTCCTTGCAACTACCAACCCTCCCAAAGGTACTATTGAGCTTATAAAAAAGTACATTATTAGATTTTTTTGGACAGGGCAAGACACTAGAGGTAAGTATCATTGGGCCTCTTGGAAGAACTTGTGCTATCCTTATGAGGAGGTTGGAACAAACTTTACAAATCTTGATGACACGTGCCGTGCTTTTCAAACAAAACAATGCTTGAACCTCAGAACCACAACTTCACTATGGAAGAATTTCACGGAAGCTAAATAATTCAACCATATGCACCCTATCAAGGACTAATGGAGTAGCGGACAACCACAAAGTTGGAAAGTCCTTTGCAACATTAAAGAAGAGGTGGACAAGAACATCAGATGGATCATTGGGAGAGCAGACGTGGACTTTTGGTATGACAATTGGAATAATATTGGCCCTCTATATCTTTTGGTTTCTGAAAATGTACAACATCAGCATATCCATATCAAAGATATCTACATTGATGGAGTGTGGTTTTGGGACAAGCTTCATAATTAACTTGCTGTAGACACTAAATATAAATTTAGAGAGCTCAATATTGTGTTGCATAGCAGCAGAAGAGACTAAGCCATTTGGATCCCTAACACCAATGGAAACTTCACTATTAAATCCTCCTGGAGCAACTATAGTCAGAGAAGTAACGATAACAATTTTATAAAAAACTTGTGGCATGAGGATATTCTATTCAAAATCTCCTTCCTCAACTGGAGAGTAATTAGAGATAAACTTTCTACTAATGAAAGAGTCTCCAGGTTTGGTATTCAAGTTGATAGTACCTGCTATTATTGTAACAACAACAATATGTAATTTATCGAAGAAGACACTAACCATCTTTTCTGTCAAGGTGACCATGCTAAAAGAATTTGGAGATTTTTTGCAGGTCCTCTAGAAACCGATCACACCAGAAGGAGCTACAAGATGATGTTACTAAATTGGTGGAACTACAAGTCCCACAACATTTTTGCGACCTATATAACCAAAATTCTTCCTTTAATAATAGTGTGGGAGCTAGGAAATCAAGATGTAGTGGAAAGTTTGAAAACTTGAGGGTATCCTTCTATAGAACCAAGACTAATGCTCTACATACTCTTGTGCAGGTTCTAAAATGAAGTTTAAAAGAGCTAACATAGGAGAGTAATAGAGTGCAATCTGAAATGCTTGTGAAGCAAATATTGAGCAAAGAGTTTTCAGAGTTATCAAATGGAACAAACCTCCCCCCACATTGTTCAGTTAAATTGTGATGGAAGTTGCTTACGTGGTATATGTGAGGAGGGGAAAGGTCAGAGACAATGAAGGAAGAATTATTTGTGCTTACTCAATACCTCTGGGACCAGGAACAACCAACATGGCAGAATCAACTTCAATGTTTTTTGGCATAAAATTGTGTGTAAATACTGGACATAGTGTGATAAGTAGAGAAACCGACTCTCTCCTCATTAAAAAATGCATCAGAAGGAATGGAAAGTGTCTTGGAGGATTCTACACATCATCAATGAAATCCAAGAGTCAGTTGAAAAACATGGATTTGAAATCAAGCACTGTTTCTGAGAATCCAATAGACCTGCTGATAAATTGGCAAGCATGAGCCATAATTTGAGTCAATCCATGTTTTCCACTCTCATACTGAGCTTCCCGAACGAGTACAGGGGCTAGTCAACATGGACAGATGGGATATTCGCTCTTTCAAGATAAAAATGAATGAACCATATCATATCATCTACGATCCCCCATAGGTTTTGACTAAGTATAGCTTCGTGAACTCCCCTCAATGATCATTTACAAAGTTTGGTCTGCCAAACTCAAATTGTAACTTTTTGCACATCAATGATCAATTGAGTTACTTAAGAAAAAAATAAAAAAATTCTAGAATTACACCAAATGGATGAGAAGATTGTTTTTCTCAATGAAGAATTAAACGAGGAAATCTACATAGAACAATTAGTAGGTTTAATTGTTAAAGGTCAAGAAAAGAAAGTATGTAAATTGAGAAGACCAATTTATAGCCTAAAGCAATCTTCTAGGTAGTGGTATCTAAGATTTCATAAGGAGGTGATATCATTTGATTTCACCATAATCGATGAAGACTATTGTATCTATGTGAAAAAGTCCAATGGAAATTTTGTAATTCTCTATTTACGTATATAATATTTATTAACTGGAAATAATTTGGAGTATGTGAAAACTGTCAAGTCATGGCTATCAAATCATTTGATATGAAAGATTTGGGTGAAACAAACTACATATTGGGTGTTAAGCTCTAAAGAAATTGTTCCGAGAAATTTTTTATATTATCTCAAGAAATTTATATAAAGAAAATATTGAAACGTTTTCGAATGAATAGTTGCAAATCCATGCAAGGGTGAATTTTAAGCCTTGAAATTTGTCCAAAGACTGAAAAAGAAAAGAAAGACATATCTCGAGTTTCTTATTCTAGTGTTGTCGGAGTTTGATGTATGCTATGATGTGTACTCGCCCAGACATTTTTTATGCCGTGAGTCTAATTAGCAGGTATCAATCCAATCATGGAAGAGATCATTGGAATGCAGTAAAGAGAATATTTTGATACTTGAAGGGTATTGTTGATCATACACTATGTTATAGTGGATCTGATTTATTCATAAGAGGTTATATAAATGTTGATTGGGCTGGTGAGGATGATCGAAAATCAACATCTGATTATGCTTTCTTACTAAATGGTGGTGCTATTTCATGGAAAAGTAAGAATCAAACTTCCACAACTCTTTCAACCATGGAATATGAATTTGTGCCTTGTGTGTCTGCAACACTAGAATATGTTTGGTTAAAGAGATTCTTTGGGCATTTGAATATTCCTAAGAATTCTAAGGATCCCATTATTCTATATTGTGATAGTCAAGCAGCTATCGCGTACAAAAAGGATCCTAAGTATCACAACAAGACAAAACACATCAACATCAAGTATAACTTTGTGAGAGAGGTTGTGGCAAGTGGAGAAATAACTTTGCTATACATTCCTACACGTGAAATGAGAGTTGATACTTTTACGAAGGTCATCTCTAGAGACTTGCTTGAAAAAACATGTTAAGTCTCTAGGTTTACGTATAGTATAATGATATTTCAGTATTGTAAAATGAGTTTATTGTTATAATATTCCCTTATATATAAAACTATTGAATTTATGTTCAAAAGTAATATGCATGAGATATTTTGTAAGAAATAAAGTGTGTTAAACTAGTCGCATGATTGACTCTCTCACACGAGCAATCACCTCTTACGTCAAGAAACGTGAAGAGATGAATTTCACCACCATATTATGACTTGTTTATGAGCTAGATAAATGTTGCTCTAAGAAAACGAGTTTTACAAGAAAAATAGAAAATAGGGTTAAACGTCTTGAAGTGTTTCGACCGAGGTTTGGACGATGTTGGATAATTTGAATAATGACGCACATACACCAGTATAAGATGAAAACATTGTAACATGTGTTTCATACCATGTGTGTCAAGCGATTAATGGGTCAATGAAAGAATATTCCCTGCTTCTTCATTGTGTGAGGCACAAAAAAGTTAAATTAAGTTTTCATTAGAATACCTTTTGAACTTTTATTGTTTCTTTTTTCGATTGGTGATGCTACTTTAGATTGTTACTAATAGCCATGAGTGATTCTGCAATGCAGTACATGTCTAGGAAAGCAATTGATATGGAATAGATAGATTCGAGTAGAAAGGGATCGAAGACGATTAATTAAATAATAAACTTGTATACACAAGCCAGCTATTGCATTAACCATATTGATATAGAGTGTAATTAAGTGTATAATGTTAAACATAAACTCGATTTAACCTCTTCAAGAGGATGAGGGATCGAATAAGTAATTAAGGAAGTAGTGAAGGAAGTTTGGGCATTATAAGTAAAACTTGTAACACACAAGAAATTTTTGCGAACTGAGAATAGAACCGTTCTTCATAGTGAGTAAGATTTTTGTAAGGAATTTAAAATTTCTTGAGTGTTATGGTCACTAGATGTAGCACCTTTAATTCTAAAAGAACTAAATTGGAAATAACAAAAAACTGAAATTTGGAGAGTTAAGCTAAGCATGATTTTTGGGTCAATTTCAAATGACCATAACTACTACCATAGGCTGATTTAGGTGTTACGAAAGATAACTTAGGAAAGATCTTTGAATTATATTTCCAATTCCTTCGAGTTTGCTAAGTTTCGAGTTCGGATGAATGAGGTATAACTTTTTGAAGTTAGGCTGTCTAGTTAAGGAAAGTTAGCTGAAAATAGTGAGGGGTATTTTGTTCTTTTCTTTAGCCAATCATATTTAATTCATCTGTAGTAATATTTTAGGTGTATAATATTATTCGGATCAGTTTAATAATACCAATATACGCCTAGGGTTTTAGTTGAGAGTTCAAGAAGAGAAAAAAGGAGAAAAGAGGAGATGATCAACCGTTCGTCGAGTTTTTTGCGTGTTGTTGAGGATTTTCGCCATGGTTTTGATTCCTAGGAGGTATGTAAGATTCCATAGGTTTGGATTAGTTTACACACACGTCAATCATATTATATTCAGCGTAATTTCATTCTCAAAAATTTGAAGTACTTAAGTTCTTGATAGGTATTCTTGAGGTTCATTATAAATATTGTCATGTTGGGGTTTTGATGATTTCTTGAGATAAAAGTGATTTTTATGGTGTTGTTATGAGTTTATTAGTGTGTAATTAGGTTGGATAATTGAATCTAAGGAAAAATTGGGGGAAAAATTGATTAAAAGCGATTTAGAGTAAAAAACGAGAGGCGAAATTCGTCAAAACTTTGCCTGCGGATAGGTTGGAGCGCCCCGCCCCAGATGTGCCCAAGGGGCTGGGGCAGTGCACTTGCAGTGCGCCCATATGCAGCCTCTGATGTTAGGGGTTGGCTCCCTGCGCCCGGAATGCACAGGGTAGCCTTCCCCCACTGTTTTTCCGTCAGTTGTCGCGTTTGAGGTCATTTAAAGTGTATCTTCACTCACTTTGATTCTAATTACTCTAAACAACTTCCAAACACCTATAAATCATTCATAATATGATCATAACCTTCAATTTATAATTAAAAATTCAAGGAAAGTTAAGAGTTAAGTCTTGAGACTTCTTCCAATCAGTTTCAAAAAGTCTCTTTCAGTCCTTTCACAATTTCTAATAATTTGTTTCAAGACTCGAGAAAATGAGTATGAGAGTGAGGAGAATTAATTCATGAGTCTACTTTACTATCAATATATCATTCATGTCATGAACCTAACTCTTGAATTCATAATTCACAATCAAGAGAGAGTTAACCATTAGAGTTCAAGAAAGCCTTTGAGTTCAATCGAGAATCCTTGAAGATCAACTATTGATTTGAAGTAAGTTTTGAGGAAGTAGTAAGTGAATGAGAAGAGTTGTATACATGAGTTCCATGTAGTTAGTTTGACCTTTGAGTCGAGTCATTCAAGCTCATAACTTCCGCATGAACTCCATCAGTTAAGTACCTTTGAGAGGAGTAGCATCTTCAAGTTTTAAGTCTCGAGTAATAAGTTTCTAACACATTTAAGTTTATATTTATAATCATGGGACTATAACATGTTAACCATGAAGTCTTTGAGTTGAACTGTTCATGCCCATAATTCCGCATGAACCCTATAAGTCGAATAGTCTTGAGATGAGAAGTGTCTTTGAGTCCTCGAGTTGCGTAGTTCATGCTCATAATTCCGCATGAACCCTCAAAGTTGAACATCATGAAATTATCCATAAACATTAGATCACGAACCTTGAATCCACAATCCAATTCAAGGAAAGTTAAGATCAAAGTCAAGAGAAGTTAATTAAGAGTCAATCTAGAAGTTAAGAGCAAGTCAAAGTAAAGTTTATAAAGTTTTCAAAAGTCTTTCACAAACGTTTTTACTTTGTTTTAAAGACTTTAAGTTCAAGTTGAGTAAAGAGTAAGAGTAAAGTTCTTTTCTTCAAAGATTATATGAGAACTAAGTATTCCTAAGAGTAAATGGTTTCTACATTTAAGATGAGATAAAACTGAGATTTCGAAAAGAGTTATGAAATGTTTTCATATTTGAGCAAGATAGGGAACATTGATTCTAAGAGAGATTTTAAGCGAAGTTATGAGTAATTATATCAAACCAAAGAAAAAAGTTTTGTTTTAAAATATATGAGCTAAGTATATTTTTGGGAGTAGTAGATGCGAGTTCATATTAACTCAAGTCTCCATAAACCATTTATCTATCATGGGTATTAAAATATCATACTTTTTAGATGATCACTCAAATTAAGCTAGTGGATCCATTGAGTTAAGCGTTCTATCTGATAACAATATATAATAGTTTTAACAGGGTGGGCAAGACGTTGTATCACCACTTAGGATTATAGTGACAGTTGTCAGTTAGAGAAACTCCCATAGTAGTAATTGCATGGTTCTTCAAGGGGTTCTGCTTAGTATGAATGGGGGTATAGGACTTCATTCATGAATTGCACAAGTAGACTTTGAGAGGGAGCATGGTATGTCTTTTATGATATTATGATTATTAGTTAATATCATGTTTTTAAACAACTTTTCTTTATATTGAACTTGTTTTAAACTGCTTTATATTGAAATGAGTTCTGTTAAGTATCATGAGTTGAGTATTTCGAGTTGAGTACCTTAATATAAGAATCTTGAGTTGATATGTGCTTCATTAAGTCGAGTATGTAACACCTTGAAAATCCAAGACTCATTGTAAAGCCTAACATAGGTGTCATAAAGTCTTAACATTGTTTCTAAGTCCATTTTTAATGAATATAGGTCATTTAGGAGATTTAAGAAATAAAACGTCCAAAACATCCGTAAAGTTGGTTCAAAGGGATGATAGTATGTCTTAGCCTACTTGACTAAGTTTTAGGAGTCGGAATTGTACAGACATTGGTGGAAAGGTAGCTAATAGGTGTTTGAGTTGTTTCGTGGTTCAAATGTCCGGGTACGACCCCCCAAGGTCCAACCAAGGGCCCTTGAGGAGGACCCCTGCAGTTTGATGCAGCACTGCCTGGCAGTGTGCACCAACGGGACAGACAACGGCCCGTGTGTGGATCGACGGGGCGTCGATACCACAGTCGTCCCACACTTAGGCTAATGGAGAAGGTCCCTTCACCTGCACAGTTTCTGGAATCATCGACGGAATGTGGAGGTGCAGGATACGGTCCGTGTGTGGATCGACGGGCATCGATGACACCGTCGTCCCACACTTAGAAAATTTGAGAAAATCCTCGCCTACAAAAGTCTCTGACCGAACTTACGGATGTGCAGCATGGACCGTTGGTTAACCAACGGTCCGTCGATCGAAGTCTCGTCGATAGGGTCTGCAAATTCCTGCACATTTTAAATTAAGTTTATTTAATTAATTAAGTGGTGTAGGGGTAATTGGGGATTAAAGGAAGACTAATTATGTTGATTTAGTCCCACTATAAATACCCTCAACCTTTACTAACCTAAAGACAACTCTCAAAATAAACTCTCTTCCTTCTCTCTTCTTTCTCTCTCTAATTGGAAGACTCCATAGAAGCTTAGCTTTAAAGCTTAAATGGGGGATCGAAAAGGGTGGATTCTTCATAAAATTGTTTATAAACATTAAGGTATGTGTTCTATTCACCTTTGAGATCCTTTCCTCAAAGGGTTCCTTCAAAAGCGATTTCAAAAAGTTGAGTTTTCTTATGGGTTTCATTCAATTACGAAATTGAAGTTATGGATTGAGTCGTTAATAAATTCTTAAGGTTATATTGAGTATATTTACATGTAATTCAACTTGTTTATGGTAATTGTTGATGGTTTGGTATACATTGAAGAATATGATCCTCTATCCCTAACCCTATGTAATGATTTTGACCTATATTTTATTGTGATCATTCAGTTGAGTTGGTTGTTGATTGGATTACTATCATATAGTTCTATTATGATTAAATTAATATGATTATTGGTCTATCATGCTAGTTCTTGAGATGTGATTTAGGTTATGAATTATAATGTGAAATTAGCCTATGTACCTTGTCTCACGTTGTGATGTAAAGATGAATTGCGTTATAGAGATGCAATTGACCTTGTTATCTTATTGGTTATCATGGTGTGATGATGTTACTCCCCCAAGTTGGGTTGAGTTATGAGTTGAGGGTAAGACCTTGATGATAGTCTATGAGGAAGACTTGGTAAGTCTTAGAATCTCTATCTTTACTTCCAATTGTGATTAATTGTTGTTAAGTCATGATATTACATTTGGAGTATGCCTTGTACTAGGATTATAGGGTGGTATGATGTTGAATTGAAATGTCTTGACTATGTTGTGAGGTTGATTAATGTGTATGTGCTATAAGGATGGTGAAAACGATCAATGTCCCGTCATATGTTATGAAATGCTAAAATATTAACCTCACTTATATGAATTGTGTTGTAAGGACTTATATTCATACAGTTATTATTGAGCTATTGATGATGATCATTATACAAGGGGTAGACCATATGATTCAAACTAAGTTATGATTGTTAATAAACACTCAAAGACATTTCAATAAAGGACCTAGCTTTGCACCGAGTGATCTTGTAGGTGAGGGAGTGACACTTTCCCAAGTAGGGAAGGTAGGGTTCACTACGGTCTTAATGGGGTGGATAGCCTCATGACCCAATATAGGGTGTAAAGTTGATATTTCCATGGTCCCCCAAGCTCCATAAACTATGTTGCCACCATAGAATACTAGCTAGTGGATCCACCTAGAAAGCTATGTTTATATTAGGTTTTACCTTGGTCGGTAGACCACCTTCCATCGGTGTGAGGTCTTATGACACCGGATTCTACATTTAGATTATGTGGTCTATGTCGGTTAAAGCGAGTGTTCCCTAAACTAAAATGAAAGAATGAAGTATAGACTAACTAAAGTGACTTGAGGGGTTTGACTTACCCTAGGTATGGGTATGGGACTCTACCTATGCCTTGCACTAGTTTGGCTTGATGGGATCTTTGGGAAGCTAATATTATGTATATGGATGATGTTAATGTAATTGTTTTTATATGACGATTATGATTCTTATGAACATGCAAATGGTCTTAATGGTTTTAATTACTAAAGATATGAATTTATTATTTTTAGAGGTTATATTGTGTGAAGTATGATACTAATTATAGTTCTTGTTGGGTAACTTGATTAAGTAAGGTTATGGGGCTTTACTTGGTCATTGCACTTGTGGACCCTATGGGAATTTATGATTTGTTACCTTACTTTGCTATTTATGTGATTACTTTTATTCATGCTTGTGATGATATTACTTGGTGATAGAGTATACTATATTATGGGTTCAGCGTGTTGATATACATTTGACTTCCTTAACTATTGGTTGTGCATAAGTTCCTAAAGGAGTAAAATGGCATGAATTAACTAAAGCCCCTTTTTGTATGTTTTGCTTGTATATGTGCATAAGATCTCATACTTAGTACATGTGGAGTACTAACCCCATTTTCTTCCCTTTTCGCCAAACATTTTAGGTTTCGATCGTTGAAGAATTTTGGGAGGCGTCATTGTTGAAGGCTTGGATTCTTCCTTTCATCCAAGTAGGGTAGGTCCTCAACTCACGAGGGCAATGCCATCCTCTAGCTTTGGATTTGAGCTTATTGACTCTATTATTCCCTTCCTTGTTATTTGAATATTGTACTTTTGTAAGACCTATACATGGTCTTGTTGAATTGATGTAAGGTCTATGCCCACATTGTGATATTCGTGTAGATGGTATGAGATGAGACAATCATTGAGACTTTATTCCATATTCTCTTATATGTATGTGCAATAAAAGTAGAAGGCTATGTAACATTCCTGTGATGATAAAAGTTTTAATTTTTTCTGCACTTTTCAACCTATGAATGTAATGACATGAAACTAAGAGGCTAGTCTTAGTCCTTCAAAAGGACGACGACGCCGGTTACATCTAGGGGGTAAACTCGGATGTGACAGAGTATCATATCTTTTAAGTTGAATATATAATATTTGTGTTGAGTAGCTTTGAGTATCCTTGAGTACTCCTTGAGTTGAGTAAGTTTGAAAAGAGGTAAGTATATTTCCATTTTACCTAGTTCAAGCTTATATTATACTATAGAATTCCCCTTACATGATTTCACGTACTGAACCATTTGACATGGATTTTCTCATGATGCAGACACATGTATTAAGGATCTTCAACAAGAGCTTTGTTGATACATCCAAGAGTTTGATTTAGGTATGGTGGGCCTCCTTGCTTTCGGAGGATTTCATTTACCTTTCAGTTATGTTAGTTGTTAGGATGTCGTGGGTCTTGTCCTGAATTCCATCTTTGTCAGTTAGAGGCTGCATAGATAGTCAGTGTTGTTGAGAAGTTTGTATCATTTATTTTAAATATTGTAAAGACTTAAGTTGCCTATTAGATGGCGAGTTGAATATAATTATTGTTATGAAGAGTTTTTCGTTTGAGTTAAAGTTTTGTGTTTCAGTTTCATGAATTTTTTCCAGTTTTTAAGCTTTTTATGCATAAGTTAATCTTCCACTTGTAATCAGTCAGGATGAGGGTTCGTTTGGAAATCAACAATGGTCTTTGAGTGTCGGTCACGTTCAGGATATAGACTCGGGTCATGACCATGCTATTTTCATATAAGTAGTGAATTCCTTCCACATTTGATTGGATTCCTATTGTGGCTTGTAAAATATTAAAGGTAAGCTCTTGATGCTCACAGGTCGCACGAACTTTTATTTGTATGAATTGGGTGTCTTGTTAATTTTGTACTGATTTGGGTCTTGTCCATCATTTTCAAAGTGGGAGATGTTAGAATTTGGTTCAAATTTCACGGATCATGAATCGCCCATGTGAACCGACCCAATTAGATCTATTTTGTTTTCTCTGAAAATAAGAGGATAAGAATAATCAGTTATCTGTTTTTTTTTTAAAAAAAAAGGATTGGGGGGAACAATTTGTTTTAACTGTAGCACTCTCTTTTAAGAAGGGAATGTTTTCTCTCAAGAAATAAGCGAAGCTTATAAAAAAATAGAAGAAGCAGAAACAACAAAAGAGAAGAAATAGAAAAGTCCTTTTCTTCTTTCTTCTTAACAAAATTACCGTAAAACATTAAGCTTTGTGAAAACAGAGTCTTTGTCTTCTATTAATTCAAAGAAAGGATTTGGAGCAATACTCTAAGTTCTTGATTTAATCCGCTACAACAAGGTACACAAATCTTAAATTATAGCTAGTTTATATACAATTATTACATTGATTCCCAAATATTTTTGGAAAATATTATTTAAGTGAGAATTTCGGTGAAATTTCACCATGTGTTTGCCATAATATTTGTGTGAAGTAATTGAAAAGTTTTTGTTTTAAAAAAAATCAAAATTGTTTGTATTTTATATATAGTGTCCATGACACTAGATTAATGTGGTAGTTTGGAGTGAGTGCAACAAATATCATCTCATACGTTGTGAATTCAGTAGATGAAATACATGTATTCCTTGAGCCAATTATTCATCGTTTTCATCAATAACCATATCATCACTTTCATATTTACTGAGTATTTCATCACTACTTTCGTGTTCACGTAAAAATTATGTAATTTTGGCAAACAACTGCAACAGAGAGTGATTTTATAAAAAATAAAAGTTTGGTATAGAATTTTAATTTTTTAAAGCTCCCAAAAAATAAAATTTGGTTAAATACTATTTGTTTTCTAGTATTGGGAAATTTGTATATACTATTTGCCAAATTTCCCCCTAAATTTTACTTGGAAAATCTATGGCCAAATGTGTCCTAGAGTTTCTTTTTTTTCCAGTCAACCAATTCTCTATGTTACTCTCTCAAAAATAATCTTCTTCTTTTTCTTCAATATTATATTATCATTCTTATTTCATTCTTACTTTCTTATTCCATAATATAAATTCTTTCTTTCTTTCTTTCTTTTTCAAATAAACATTTAATATAATTAGCACGTATTTTTTTTAAATTATATTTTATTTTACATTCTTAAATAACATAAATTGCAAATAAATATTTTGTTCATGATGTTTTGTAGAACAAAAATCATATAACGGTGTTATAAAAGGAAGTACTATTCTCTACAAAGTGATAAAATGATGAAAACAAAGTTACGATTTTGTGTCTTGTCTTAATATTTAATAAAATTAGGGGAACAATTTAGTATAGTAAAGAGAGAACTTTTTTTAGAGTTATTAATATCTATGATAAATAAATGTTTTACCTCAAATGAATGATGATTTAAAAATATTAATAAAAGCTGATATAATATATTCGACATTAATTTAACATGAGGTAGTTTATAGAAAAAATATATATAACTTGTTTGAAATTATTTTAACTAATGATACACTAATAGTGACAAATAAATATATGATTTTCAATAAATTATATAATGACATATATGTTACGTAAAGTTTTTGGATTATACATAAAAAGAGAAATCAAGTAAATTTGATACTTCAAAAATTATATTTACAATCCAAATGAAAACAAAACCAACACCATGAAATTGAAAAGTTTTAAGAGAACCGAAGGAAAGGATATAACATGTTCCGAAATTATTGAAAATTTTATTCTTGTAGAGCTTGATCAGTGGTTGCATTCCTTTTGGATTAGGCATTTGAGAAACATAATTGTGATTGATATTAGATTTAACATGTTAAACTAATTCATTATGGTGTTTGAAAAGTGTGGAATAATTGAGTTTTTCTGAAAATTGGCTATATGAACAAGTCCCAGAAGTGATACATCAACTAAGAAATATTGAATTTTACATTTGTCTTAAATTATTTTACAAAGGTGGGGTCATTATATAGAGAATTGATAAAAAAAATGAAGTTCTTAATGTTGAAAAAAAATGCATTATTGGTCTTTTTAATAAGAGATCTATGCCGGAGTGTATATATTTAAGACACAAATTAGTAATAAAGGGCGAAAAATTTATTGGTATACAACATGAGAGAGAGAGAGAGAGAGAGAGAGAGAGAGAGAGAGGATTGAGGAGTGAATGAAATGAAGAATGAGTTAATGTCTATTTATTGTGTCATAGACTTAGTTCTAGAAATATCTTATAATTTATTGTTTCTAGAAAAGACATGCAACTTGTGGAGGAAATTTGCCCACTTGAAAAAAATATTTTGAAAAGTTTAAAAATACAATTTATAGAACTTAAAAATGATATATATATATATACACGTATATACATATATATATCTATATATATATATATATATATATATATTGTGTCCAGGGGATAGTCTTGGGTCGTGACAAACTTGGTATCAGAGCATATGATTTTGGAATAATTTTAGGGTTGATGTCTCATGTACCACGTCTAGTAGATTCTTGTTCATGGGTGAAGCATACCACACTTATGAATGAGAGGCTAGAAGATGCTTAGGAATTTTCACTACTTTCATTACTCATTGGTCATGCCTCAAGAGTCTTAACTCTATAATGTCCTTTCTTTTATTCCCTTTCTTGTGGATATATGATATGACTACTAGATGATAACCCGTAAGAAGGATGGAAGAGGAGATTGTGAATAAGGGAATTCCTCCCCAAGGCAATCAACACCCTCTAAATGTGCAAGCTCCCAAGATCCTCAAGGTCAACAAGGGCCTCAAGATCCTATTGATGAGGTAGCTGTTCTAATGTGGAGATAAGGACGATGACTCAAACCTTGACTCATTTTTAACAGCTCAAGTTACTAGGGATTCTTGAGTGCAAGTGAGACCCAATGCAAGTACACCCGCTTCGAGGATTAAGAATTTCACAAGGATGGACCCCCTTACTTCCTTTGGATCCCAAGTGGAGGAAGACCCAGAAGGATTCATTGATGAGATCTTCAAGATGTTTGATTCTATAGGGTTGTCTCCCTAATAGAAGGCGGAAATAACTACCTATAAACTAAAAGATATGGCTCAAGTGTGGTATGATCAATGGAAAGAGGAGAGACCCATAAGAGTGAGTTTGGTAGATTGGGCATCATTCAAATTGGCCTTCCTTGATGGGTTATTCCCCTTAGAGTTGAGGACAGAAAGATGCACGAGTTCATAAACCTTAAGCAAGGGATTTTGAGTTTGAAAGTGTATAGCCTTAGGTTCACCCAATTATCAAAGTATGGTGGAGCACTTGGTGGCGGATTCTAGAGCTAAGATGAATAAATTTATTATACGGATATTTGACTTTCTAATAAACGAATGTCGTTCGGCAATGCTCATACCAAGTACGAATATTTCACGTCTTATGGTTCATGCCGAAAAAATTGAGGAATAAAGCTCAAGAAAGTGGGTAGAGAAGTAAAAAGGACAAAGACTGATGATGGAAATTCTTCTAAGTGAAAATTTGAGATCCAAGGTAAGCCAAGGTTTAAGAAGAGGTTTTCCAACAAAGACTCCTCTATCCCTCTAAAAGTGAGAAAGAATAGGGTTCCAAACCCGAAGCTTCAAGAAGGTAATAGTGGTGGATCTTATATGAAAAGGCCTACTTATGGAAAGAGACATGAGAGTAAGTGTCTTGTTGGCATGAATGGTTGCTTCCATTGTGGGAAAAATGGTCATATTGGTGAGAAAATTTCCTGTGTTATAGGTTCAAGCTACAGAGAACTAACAAGCTCATGCAAGTGGTTTGAATTTCGATGCTTTAAAGAAGAATCGTTTTTATGCTCTTCAATCCCGAAGTGATCAAGAGGGATCTCCTGGCGTTGTTACTAGTATGTTGCAAGTAGTTTAAATTAATGGTTATCCATTATTAGACCCCTGTTCCACTTTGTCTTTTTTTTCTCCTTTAGTGGCTATAAAATTTGATGTACTCCCCGATGTCTTAGAAGCTCGGTAGTAGCAAAAAGAGTCTATAGGAGTTGTCCTATTTCATTGACTCATAGAGTCACTCTGGTTGATTTGGTAGAATTAGACATGATTGATTTTGATGTAATTTTGGGCATGGATTGGTTGCAGGCATGCTACGGTCCCATTGATTGTAGATTTCGGATAGTTAAATTCCAATTCCCAAATGAAACCATGATAGAGTGGAAAGGGGGAAATTCTATTCCTAGAGGTCAATTTGTGTCATGTCTAAAATCTAGAAAGATGATTGCAAAATGGTGCATGTACACGTATCAAATTATTAGGGTTATGGATGTTAAATCCAAGGTCTCTTCATTAGAGTCGGTCCCCGTAGTGAGGGTATTTCTAAAAGTCTTTCAGAATGACTTGCCCGGAATTCCTCCTAAATGGGAGGTAGATTTGGGCATTGATCTCTTGCTGGATACTAAACCCATATCTATCCCTCCTTATCGAATGGCTCTGGTCGAGCTAAAAGAGTTGAAGGAGAAAATCAAAGATTTGTTAGACAAGGGTTTTATGCAACCAAGGATATCTCCATGGGGTAATCCAGTATTGTTTGAGAAAAAGAAAGATGGGTCCCCTATAATGTGTATTGACTAATAGTCAATTGAACAAGGTCACTATAAAGAATAAGTATCATCTTCCAAGAGATGACTTTTTTGATCAAGTCAAATGGGCTAGTGACTTTTCAAGGATCAACCCTCGTTTGGGCCACCACCAACTTAGGGTGAGAGCGGTTGACATTCCTAAAACAACTTTTCGAATTAGGTATGGGCACTATGAGTTTCTTGTGATGTCATTTGGACTAATTAATGTCCTGATGATTCCACGAAGTGGACACATTTTGGGGAAATATTTTGATAGGTTTAGTGTTTATCTCTAAAACTCATAAAATACCTTGAGTTTCAACTATTTAGACTCGAAGAAAGAGACATGGAAAAATCAAGCAAAAAGGAACAAAGTTAGCTGAAAGAATGAAGAAGTGAAGGCCTGAGGACTGCCCAATCCGTTCGGCATGTCGCCAAAAGGTCTCAACCTTTCCTTTTATTCTAGTGAGTTGAGCCCCGAAGGAAAGGATCAAATCGGCAGTGAAGAGAATTAGTGGGTGGTGTCGCCGAGAAGTTCTGAAAAATAGTACTATCAACCAATGATCCAAAAGGCGCAGATGTTATAGGCTAATGCAAGACGGCGATAACCATACCAAAGGACGGATCGCCGAGCTGAATGGAGATCCCTACTAACTACGTTAAGTGGTCCTTCACAGCACAACTTTTTGAAAACTATAAATACTCATTAATATTTTTATCTAAGTATTAAATTTCATAGTTTTGAACAGTAATTTTTAGACTTGGCTTCTATTTTGAGTTTTTTGAGAGCTTTTGGGAAACTTTGCTCTTGAACCTTGGATATTTCAAGATTATCATCTTGAAGAAATTCAAAGCGAGTGTTTGAAATTCTTCACCTAGACTTGATTGAAGTTAAAATAAATCATACCTAGTTGATGTTACTTCGATTTTGTATCATTTTCTTCCTTTACTTTATGTCTATATAAAACCCCAAATCCTGGGGTGTGATTTTATGGATATGAGTTAAATCTATTATTAGGTGTTTCTTATTGTTAGTATATGCATTGTTTAAATGTGGATTTCACTTACTAGTTGTGTTTGACCTAAAATAGGTTGTATTTGCAAATACGATTCACCTTACTATTTTTGACTTGCTCGACAGAGGGTTTTAAAACTAAGACTACTAATTTGATAGCCGGTGGTTATTGGATCGTCATGAGTTCATCTCGAGAGATTAGATCCTAATCCCTTTCCCACATTTTCAGCTCGAGAGAGTATTTGGGCTAGGGAAAAGGTTATTTTGAAAGGCTGCAACTCGGTGTTCTAGAGGAACCGAGTTGATTTGGGGTAAGTTGCTTGAGAGAGAATTTACCCCCACTAAAGTCTAGCCTAGTTAGATATATTCAGTGATGTACAATCAATAGCAACTACCCTTCTGTGTCTTTTATCTCATATTCTGGTCACATCCCAAGAATCATGTTTCCCCATTAATCTCTCTTATTGTTTTGACTGTTTTTTGTTATAAATTTGATTGCAAAACCCCCATTTGTTAATTGACCTTAGTGTCAACCCTCTAATTTACTATGTTTTCATTTGATAGTTTCTAGTAGCTTTGACTAGCATGGGCTAGATTTGTGCTTAGCTGAAATATTCTCAGTACAACTCCCTATGGGAACGATCTCAACCCTTTGTTGGGTTATGTACTGACTAACAATCATCGACACTTAATATTGGATAAAGTGTCTTTGATGACATTGATCAAAATGGCGCCGCTGCCAGGGAGTGGTGTCACTTGAGAATATTTTTTAGTTAAGTAGAAATTTGTTCTAGTTTGTCTTAGTTTACTAACTTAATATTTAGCTTTGCATTTTGCTTGTTTGAGCTTTAGAGTAGTGAAGATAGAGTATATCAGGCAGTACTTGAGAGCTAATGGAGCACTTTCCATTAGAGGTAATGATGTTCTGGGATAAGATCTAACCTTCAGACGTTTAGAAGGTGAACAACTTCATGAGTCGTGCTTGAGATTCAAAAAACTTCTGATTCAGTGCTCAACTCATGAAATTCCTGAAATCGTTCTTCTGAAGTGCTTTTATTGAAGTCTCAGTCTAGAAAATAGAATATTGGCTGACCAAATGATCCATGGTGGCTTAGTACAATAACCCTTTGTGGTCGTAGCACGATTGCTTGACCATTCTATGAAGCCCAATCAAAGAGTGGAAAGGGATATTAATTCACCCACCTTATTCGCTCAGAACCATGAATTAACCAAAAAAGTCAAAAATCTTGACGTCCAGTGCATGAAAAAGGATCGATATATCCCTCCATATGAGGGAAAAAAGATGAAAAATAACAAGGAAGGAAAAAGTGAAGTGATGCTCACACTCTTCCTCTGAAATGTCAAAACTCAAGATAAGGTATCGGAAGATCTAAGGGAGAATGTACTGATGTTATCCAAATGACCAACTCCCACGATGTACTCATTCGACTACTAATCTCTTAAATAGATAAATTGTTGAAGGTGCTTTATACGAGCCCGAAAGAAAGTTTGGATAACGAAAGTGAGGCAAATCTTACTAATAGAGCTTGAAGATGACTCTTGTCATGTTACGACGTTAACTAAGGCATTTTTGAGAGACAACCCGAAACCCTTTTTATTGCCTTTTTTTTATTTTAAATAATGATGAGTTGGTTGTGCAGGTTGAAGTGTGGTAAGTGTTAGGAAACACGAAGTTTAGTGAGAAAAAATTTTCATTCAGCGGATCGCCGAATATATCGGTGACTGTGATCCAGTTTGTCATTGGACTAGAGTCTGTAAAACTCACCGAGCCCAAGAAAATAGTAGTGTGTCACAAACCTGTCTGGTGATAACACCGCGAGGTGTGAGAAAACTCGGCGCGTCATCGATAGGTTGGGCGATCACAACTAATGTCAACGAATAGGTGAGAACTGGACAGTCTTTGAAACAAAGGTTTAAATTTATTAAACTCTTTAAAGTTCCTGCACTTTTGGTTCTTCAAACTCACACCTGCACCTCCACTTTTGTATCTCTGCATATATATATTGTATTGATGTTATTGAGTTGTGCTCGAATTTGGATTGCGTAGCCACCTAGCATCTCGAATGCATTTTAATCGACACCTAAGGTTGGTTTTTGAGCCCTAAGTTGATTTTATAAAAATTATACTCACATCAATTACATTACTTTATTGACGTGTGTTGAGCCTTTCTACCATAGGATTAAAATATTTGTTTGTCAATTAGGTTCACAAATTTCACCCGTGAAGAGTTAAATAGTTAATTCCCGTAAAATGTGCTCTATAATGGATGAAAGATTGTGGATTATGCATAATTTTCATTGGAACAAATCCTAATTTGAGTTTTCTATGCCTTATTTTTGTTTTTGGGGGTTTCGGGGTTTAATTTGGGAAGTTAGGTCAAAAGTAGGCACGTTGGGACATTTGGCAAGCTGGGTCGAGCTTGCCGAACTATTTGACGGTTTTCCTAAAGTCCTCATTTTGCCTTTATTTTAAAGTTAAATGTGATGTTGGATTTGGTAACTTTCGACAACAAGCTTGAAGTCACCAAGCACATTCGGCGTCTCGTCAAAAGATCTTTTGTTCGCTCCTTGTCTGCATCCATGTATCCTCTATGCTCTACACTCCGCGATTCGCCGAAGTGGTTGCGCGACACGCCAACTGGTTTGGCGAAGTGTTTCTGCATCTGAAATTTCATGCTTTTGTTGAAATACTTTCTAAATCTTTCTCGAAGCTTTTCAGATATGGCTTGACCAAAAGTAGCTGGAAGAGTTATGTCATTCCGACAAATAAGAGCAAAAAATTTTAGGTTGAATAAAAAGGCACCAAATCCTCCCACAACATATAATGGGGCAAAAAGAACCATTTCTAGCAAGAGGGTATATCCTCGGGACCTCACTATTACCTCATGAAGACGTGGAATCGTGGCTATAGAGTCCTTTTTGGAGGCTCATAAAAAGGACAATTCAGTAAGTCAGTTGCCGTTGAATCTTCTGAAGTAGCTCTGGAAGCAATTATACAATACCATGTCGACACATTGGGCATTGATGCCCTAAAAGATGGAGAGAGTGCATAGACAAAATCTTATCTTTACCTCCATCTCTGTCTTATTTTTATTTACTTTTAGGATATTTTGTATATCATTTGCATTTGAGGAAAAATACTTTTTATTTGTGGTGGGCTGAGGCTCACCTTTTGTGTGCTACTTGTGACTCGTGTTTTTGTGTATACATTTTGGTTGTTATGTCTTAAATTGTGTTTATATTTCTTTTTTCAGATCTTTAAGCTTGTGGCTCCTTATGTTTAAATTGCAAATATTTTGACTCTTTCCACCACCTCTTTCATGTACTTGAATGTGGTTGTTCTTAGGCAAATTTGAGTCTCTGTTTGATCAATACTGATGAGTTGCATAGTGCTTGCAATCGAATGAACATGAATGTGCAGCTACAACGAGGTCAAATAAAGTTGCACAGATAATATATGAACTCATTGCATCTCGTTGTGATTAGCCAATTATCAAATTGAGTTTCTTGCACTGACCATTACACACTTGCAAAAGTGTGGAGTCTTGTTGAATTAAGTGTCAATGTGTTGTGTGATGATCTAACCGCGAACCATGCATGATGACACCTAGAATTTGCCCCGTTAGTCTGGTTGCCTAAGTGATGTTAACTCATGATATAATCTTAGGCATAGTTGAAAGAGTGTGAACCAATTTCACGTACCTCTTTCGTTGTTTACCTTGCGAGTGTGCAAACCTCCTTTGAACACCTCTTGAGCCTTACCTTTCATTGGATGAAACTTGATGAAAACATGACCTCTCTTAATCCTCTACCTATAATCCAATTGATTTGTGGTTGATTGAATAGCCAACTTAGGCCATAGTGAAAAGAGAAGACAAGTCCAAAAGTGCAAGAATAGTCTCCCTTTACGCATGGTGTTGACAAAAATGGAACTCCTCGTTAATAAAAGAGAAAGAGAAAAAGAATAGAAAAGAATGAAAAAGAGAAAGTCATGGAATGAAGTTATGTAAATATAAAAAAGAACTGGGGTTCTTCCGAACAATCCATGGAAAGTGAATAAAGGGATGACTTGTGAGCACAAAATAAAATGATGAAAGAAGGGAAAAGGAAGTGTTATGAAGCACCGTATCATAAGGATAAAAGTCACTGAGCCTAAATGACCAAAACTTTAAGATAAACCGCGTTACAAGACTTAAAAAGACCTTTTTGATCTTGAATGGGCTGACACAAAAGTTTATTGGATAATGTGGGCAAACATATGGGTTAAATAATGCATTGTACTCATCTTTGTGAGTGGGACCGTTAAAATTGATTCCGAAACTTTAAATTGTGTGTATTGTCAATATGCAATCATTCTTTACATGAGGGCATTTGATTACTTTGGTTGAGCTTGAACTTGCATTTGAAGCAAGTATCGTGAGCTTGAAATCTTTGATAATGGTGTGTCACTACTTGAGTCTTTGAGTGCACATTTGATCTTTGCATGAGTAAGTTGAGTCTTGTTGTGCGCATACATTGAGACATCCTTTTTGAACTGTTGAACTTGAGGACAACTAAAAGTTTAAGTTGGGGTGTTGATGATTCGACGATTCGGACTCATTTCAGGCTATATTTTGATAGGTTTAGTGTCCTCAAATGCATATTTTGTCTCTAAAACTAAAAGAAAACCTTGAGTTTCAGGTATTTATACTTGGAGACAAAGGCATGGACAAAATCAAGCAAAAATAAATAAAGGTAATTGAAAGAACGAAGAAGTGAATGTCTGATAATAGCTGAACCCATTTGGCGTGTTGCTGAAAGTTCTCAACTTCGCCTCTTGTTCTAGTAAGCTGAGCCATGAAGGAAAGGATCAAATCGGTGGTGAAGAGAATAAGTCGGTGTGTCGCCGAGCAGTTCTGCGAAGCAGTACTATGTCTTCCAATGATCCTAAACGCAAAGATGTTGTAGGTTAACACGAGACAGCGATAAGCATACCAAAGGGCAGGCGATCCCGACTAACTTCACAGAGTGGTTATTTACAGTACAATTTTTTGAAAACTATAAATACTCATTAATATTTTTAGCTTAGTATCGGATTTCATACGTTTAAATAGTAATTTTAGACTTAGCTTCTATTTTGAGTTTTTGAGAGGTTTTGAGAAACTTTGCTCTTAAACCTTTGAGATTTGAAGGCTCTTATCTTGAAGAAATTCAATGTGGGTGTTGGAAATTCTTCATGCTAGACTTGATTGAAGTGAAAATAAATTACGCAGTTTATGTTACTTTGATTAAGTGTCATTTTCTTTCTTTACTTTATGTCTAGCTAAAAACCTCAATTCTTAGGTGTGATTTCGTGGATATGAGTTAAATCTATTGTTTGGTGTTGCTTATTGTTAGTATATTCTCTATTTAAATGTGATTTCACTTAGTAGTTGTGTTTGAACTAAAATAGGTTGTAGTTTCAAATACGATTTCACCTTAGTGTTTTTGGCTTGCTCGAGAGAAAGGTTTTAAAACTAAGACTATTAAGTTGATAGTTGGTGGCTATTGGGTCGTCATGGGTTCAACTTGAGAGAGTGAATCCTAGTCCCTTTCCCACACTTTCAGCTCTAGAGAGTGATTGGGCTAAGGCAGAGGTTGTTCTTAAAGGTTGCAACTCGGTGTTCGAGAGAAATCGAGTTGATTTGGGGTGAGTTGCTCGAGAGAGAATTTATCCCCTTTAAAGTCTATCCTAGTTACATATATTCAGTGATGTATTATAAATAACAACTACCTTTCACTGTCTTTTATCTCATATTTCGGTCATATCCCAAGAATCTTGCTTCCTCATTAGTCTCTCTTATTGTTTTTACTATTTTTAGTTGTAAATTTGATTACAGAACCCCCATTTGTTAATTGACCTTTATTTCACCCCTCTAATTTACTATGTTTTTATTCGATAATTTCTAGTAGTTTTGACTTGCATAGGCTAGATTTCTGCTTAGCTGAAATATTCTCATTACCACTCCTTGTGGGAATGATCCCAACCGATGGTTGAATTATAAACTAACTTATGATCATCGGTTCTTAATACTAGATGAAGTGTCTTTGATGACGTTGATCATGCCCCGCGAAATTTATGGACCTTATGATTGAAAATGCCTAGACATGTTCATTATTGTGTTTGTCGATGATGCCTTAATATATTCTAGGAGTGAGGGTAATCATACGAACCATTTCAGAACTGTATTTCAAACCCTCAAAGATCATTAATTGTTCGCCAAGCTTGTTTAATGCGAGTTTTTGTTGAAATTTATGGCATTCCTAGGTGACATAATATTAAGCAAGGGTATGAAGGTTAAACCAAAGAAAATAGACTCGGTCGAATTGGCCTACACCTCTATCACCAACCGATATTAGGAGCTTTTTAGGTTTATACAGGTACTATACGAGGATTTTTGAAGAATTGTCCTCTATTTTTTCTCCTTTGACGGCCCTAACACAAAAGAAAGCTAAGTTTGAGTTGACGAAGCTCGTGAGAAAGGCTTCCAAGAATTGAAGGATAGTTTACCTCCACTCTGGTGTTGACCTTATCGAAGGGTACCGATGGGTTTTTAGTGTATTGTGATGCTTCATGAGTAGTTTTGGGTTGTATACTCATGCAACATAGGAAGGCTATAGCTTATGCTCAAGGAAACTCAAGGTAAATGAAAAGAATTATCTGACTCGTGATCTTGAATTAGCGGCTGTAGTATTTGCCTTGAAAATATGGAGACATTACCTTTTATGGGGTCCATGTAGATGTGTTTATCGATCACAAGAGTCTCCAATATGTGTTTACCCAAAAATACTTAAATCTTCGACAAAGAAGGTGGTTAGATATTTTGAATAATTATGACATGAGCATCCTTTACCATCCCGGAAAAGCCAATGTAGTAGCGAATGCCTTAAGTCGTATATCCATGGGTACTGTGGACCATGTAGAAGATGAGAAAAAAGAGTTAGTCCGTGATGTGCATAGGTCGGACCGGTTGGGAGTTCAATCAGTAGATTCTTCAAAGGGTGGTTTCATGGTTCATCATAGCTCTGAGTCCCCTCCTTAGTGGTTGATGTTAAGTCTAAACAACATCTTGACCCTTTTTTATCGGAATTAAAAAAATTCTTACTTGGGAAATCCATTGAGGCTTTGTCCAAAAGGGAAGATGGGGTACTTAGGTTCCAAGGTAGGTTTTGTGTTTCAGATGTTGATACCTTAAGGGGGAAAATTCTAGAAGAGGTTCATGGTTCGTGATATTCTACTCACCCAAGAGCCACCAAGATATACCTTGACTTATTGGAGGTCTATTGGTTGAATGGTATGAAGAAGGATATAGCGAGTTTTGTGGCCATATGTCCAAATTGTCAAAAAGTAAGACCCAGCACTTAAAACCAAGAGGTTTATCCCAAGGTATAGAAATTCTCACTTGGAAGTGAGAAGATGTCAATATGGACAAGTTGTGGATTTGCCTTGCACTCGAAGACAACATGATTCCATTTGTCATTATTGATAGGATGACTAAATCATCCTATTTTATTCCCGTCAAGGTTTCCTATGCGGCAGAAGACTATGGTAAGTTGTACATCAAGGAGACAATGAAGTTACATGGGGTTCCTTTTTCTATCATTTCGGATAGGGGTACCCAATTTACTTCACACTTTTGGAAGGCTTTCCAGGAAGGGCTTGGTTCCAATGTTAAGCTTGGTACCTCATTCCACCCTCAAACGAATGGTCAAGCGAAATGAACCATTCAAACCTTAGAGGACATGTAAATAGCATGTGTTATTGACTTCAAGGGTGATTGGGATGACCATCTACCATTAATAGAATTTGCCTACAATAATAGTTACCACTCAAGTATTGTTATGGATCCACTTGAAGAACTATATGGGAGAAGGTATAGATCTTCGTTGGGTTGGTTTGAAGTAGGTATAGGTCCCGAGTTAGTTTATGAGGCCATTGAAAAGTTTAACTTATTAGAGATAGGTTGAAGACTGCTCAAAGTTGGCAAAATTCTTATACAGACAATAGAAATAGGGATCTAGAGTTTGAGGTTGGTGATTGGGTCTACTTGAAAATCTCACCTATGAAGGGTGTGATGAGGTTTGGCAAAAAGGGGAAGCTTAATCCCTGGTATGTGGGCCCATCTAAAATCTTGAAATATGTTAGGAATGTTGCTTATGAATTGAACTTGCCTAGTGAGTTGGCTCCGGTTCATCCAGTGTTTCATGTTTCCATGATTAAGAAGTGCATTAGTGATTTGATATCTATCCTTCTTTTATAAGTATTAGTAGTTGATGAGAACCTTTTTATGAGGAAGTTTCAGTTGATATTTTAGACCGCCACGTGAAGAGATTGAGGAATAAAAAGTACTTTCCATTAAGGTTCTATGGTCATTTAACTAAGGGTGCTACATGGGAGTCCGAAGCCGATATGAAGTCTCCTTATCCTTATCTTTTTCCTTCTCCTGGTCAAACTTGAGGTAAATAGTTCCTCTTGAGTTTTTAGTGGTTTGGGGGTCATGTGTATTGCATGAATTTTTCTCATGATTTCCTTATGTTGTGCATGTTCCTGTGAGAATTCATGTTTAATATATATTGAGTTTTCATGATTTATATGTTCCTCATGTTAGTTTACACTTTAATATGATGATTGCATATTTGACTTCATGAGAGGTCGTGTTGAACATGCTTAGTTATGTTTTGATAAATGGCATATTGGCTCCATATTGTTGTGTTGAGATTGCTTTGAGTTGAAGAATTTAGTTCCTCCTAAGATGATATAAATTGATGAGTTTTATGCATATAAGGTTGTGGATGTTGTCCCTACTTCCTTGTGTTACATCTATTATGTTGAGATGGAGTTGAAGTTTCCTCCTTATGTGGTGTATTGTTTTGATATTGTATGCTTGTTGGGCTTCTAGTCTTGAGTCTTTTAATTTTGTAAGGTGTCTAGTGATACGCTCAAATTACACCACCCTAAAGAAGTATAAGCGGTCATATCAAGTAAAGAACCCGATTAGTAGGTTGGGGTTCATCCCACGAGGAAAATGGTTTAGACTTAACTTTAATGGACAATAATTTCTATTTAGTCAAGTTCTTTCCAAAAGCAAGTTATAAAATGGGGGGTTTGTGACACAAATCTTCATTAACAATTCTAAGAAAAACAATTAAGTAAAAGCAAAGACTTCATTTTTTTATCAAGTTATGAGAGAACAAAGGGTATATGTGTTCCCCAAGCGAAGTGATAAGTTAGGTATAACTAAATCCTTGGCCCAGCATTTAGAGTTTCACCCCGTACCTTGGTCCGGCTACGTGTGTATAAGCTACTAACCCTTACCTTTACTTCATATTAAGCATCATATTTGATGTATGACTTAGTTATAACTTCACACCAATTAAGAGTAGCCTATTAGATAGTATCCCACTAAATCTATCTTGATAATTCTTTTTTTATTAACTACCTCCTTGGTCGGGCAAGTAACAAAAAGGCGAGTTCTAACGCGTGGACTCGTTGAAAAGACTTCTAAACGAATGAATTATCAATACATGCAATAACCTATTTGAGAATTGTTATTAAGCTAGGTTTACTTTGTTAATCACCCATGGTTCCCACAAACCTAGTTGTAGATTTAGTTATCCATGCATATAAGAACACAATTCATAGTTATTAAACAATAAAACATGAACTTACTTTAACAATTCAAATAAAATCCAGAAACCGACTAGAAATAACAAGATAACACTTGAAAACCAAATCCGGAAATTGAATTATTGCTAAAGTTGCAAAACTCAATCTCTAAACACAAACTAAGAACAATAATAATAATGTCTAATCCCAAAAATGAGGTTTTACACCCTATTTATAGAAAACATTGTCCTAAATTAAAATGAATTAAAATAAGGAAAATTGTCCAAAAACGCGGCTATAATTGACGACCCCCACAGACGGACCATCGATGAAACGACGGATCGTCGACTGCCTCCGTTAGTCCAGACTTAGAATCATATTCTGTCCTTCAGATGGCATCATCTCTGAATCAATCGACGGACCAACAACACGGTCCATCGATGCATCTACGATTCATCGATGCCTTCCATTGCTCCATCCTTAGAATTTATCCAACTTGGGACAGTCTTTGATCTCATCGATGATTAACAGGACGGTCCGTCGGTCAATCGACAAACCATCGATTCTCTCCGTATTCCCAACATGGTCAGATTTCCCCGAGCTTCTCCAATAGCCTGAACTTCAATCGACGGTCACCATCTCCGGACTGTCGATGGAACGACAGACTGTCGATGGCCTTCGTGGGTCGCTTCTGCACTTTATTTCAGCTGCCTTCTGCATTTTATTTCTGGACATCTTTCCTGCAACACAAACATAAAAACATGTTGAAACTACTCCAAAAAGGCTCTAGACACACACAACTCTTAAGGAAAAACCATTTAAAACACCGTGAAACCACGGTACATCAACACCCTCAATTTAAATTCTTTGTTTGTCCTCAAGCGACACAGTATGACTCAAAACAACACTTTGCACAAAAGTATACTCTTTTAAGCTTTCACAATCACCTGACTTTCAATCTCGACTTTTCTTTGTTTTAGTGCATGGTTACGCTCTTTAGGTTCGACAAGCTAACTCATGTGGATCAGACCATGACACAAACTCATCATGCACCGATACCTCTACTATTTTGCCTCTCACTAAGGTCCTAAATTTTCGGTATTGCAACTAGAGCCCTCACTTCAAAAGAAATCCTCCTTTTTCGCACTATGATTTTGACTTTGGGTACAAGGATCTGCATTCAACACTCGCACTCATAGCAAGTACTTGTCACCATAGGCTTGCCCTTATTTTCACTGCTTGAGTTCACCACACTAGACTTCTAGGATCACGATAGGACTTTTTTGGCTTGTAAGGTAGGTTCAGGGTCAGGTATGGTACATATGGGTACATATTAGTGACTTTTTGCCCTCCTTGACAGTACGGACAATCTTCCTACCTCTTTCATTGTCTTTTATGCCCTACTTTTATCCTCTTTTCATCTTTGTCTTGCTTTTCCCTTTCTTTTTTGTGGATATGACTCTTACCTCTTTCTGTTCACTTCTTTTCTTTCTTTTCTCTACTTTTTGTGTTTCAAATCATTCCTATATTTTTTTCAATTGATAATTTTACCGAGTCATATCTTTTGCTTACTTTCTCTTTCCTTTTCCACATTACACTCTTTTCATACCTAATTTTGGGTCATCACTCATAATATCTACCCTCAACTTATTGTTTTGCCATGAGTCGAGCTACACATTACCCAAGATTGGGTCAGGGCCAAGACGATGTCAATTTCTGTATTAGCCACCCTGAACTTAGGCTTTTGGCCTAAGTTTAGGTGCACATGTACAAGGAGGAACAAGGGTCAATACATTAAATCCATGGAAGGTTAGTAAGTGAAAAAAAAGTATATTATAGGCTCAACAGATTATCAAAAAGGGATAAAAACTTTCATTTGGTTCACTTCATTTTAGGCTAGATGTTTGCTGATTCGAACAAGGGCCTATGATCCTTTCCTAGTCGTCTAAACAGATTCTTTTTGCAGAACCAACCGGGCAAGTTCTAGCTTGGTACCAACAGTTGAACACTCAAACTTCTTACACTCTCTTGACACTGCATTGCCCTATCAGATTATCACTTTTCCCAGTTTAGGTGTTAGTTTGAGGGTCATATAATGGGTGTCTATCATGTAATGATTAGAGCCAACATATTCAACTTATTTTCACCTATTCATGCAAGAATTTTCTTAGGATGGGATATTATTTATACTTATCCATCATGCTTCATTTTTTGTGCTTTTATACTTTATACATGTTACGACATGCCGGTTCAACAGTAACGTAATCAGTCTCTTGGAGCAAAAGAACACAAGAGAGAAAACCCTGAAAAGAGGATTGTGAGTTGGGCTACTCATACTTCTCACTAACACTCACTTTCCATTTGCTCCACCCTCAACAAAATATCATGCAATTGTCCCCAATGCATCAAAAGAAATACAAGTACACGGTGATAGGTGAAGCAAACCTTGGGCGCATAGTCCCGACGATCAACAAGTAGGTCGTTCAGATTTCTCGGAACCCGCAATATCAGTATTAGGTCCATCCTCAGTAATGCCCACAACAATCTCTGCACCATCAGTGGTTCTCCTCTACTGGTCTTCAGTCTGGAACTGGAAGTCACAAAAGCTATTTTTCGAGCCCTCATCTAACGGTTCTCCTCATAAATCAACGAGGCTCTCCTCGCAGCCTCAAGGTCCGTCTGCTTCTTATTCCTCGAACGTGCATCCTCTCCCTAAGAATTGAGGATAGAACGGTGCCTTTTGGCACGACCATATTGCTCAGGCGACGGCTCAATAAGGGCTGTGAATAGTGCAACAAACACAATGTCCTCCGCTAGCTTGAAGGGTGCAGTCTCGGGCTCAGTCCCCCTCATCTCCAGTATATTGTGTACATATTTTCCCACAAACTCACTACAGCCTCCTGAAGAGTAGTCTAGTCAATGGTAGGGGATGGGTGTGCAAGAACCCATAGCTCAAATGCATCAAGGTGCTGGTGAACCGCCTGAATCTTTTGCTCCATCTGCTGGGCCAGCCTCTTCTCAATCCGGTCCTCAGCCTCGGCGATGGACTTTTGCATCCAAGGATGTATGTGATGCAGCAGGGTGTCCATGTGGCCTCTAACTTCTAGACCCTTTCCAATGGGACCAGTGCTGTAGATGGTGGAGTAGACCGGGAGGAACTGTTTGCTATACTAGTGGGATGGGCGGACTCGGACGAGGTGGTATCAGCAGGCTCTATAGTGGCAGGGTCAGCCCCTTGGGTCTAACTCTACCGTGTCCGTCAAGTTCTCACTAAGCGGATGTAACTCAACTCTGGGCCCTCTCCGTGGTGACGCTACATTAGCCTCATCTCTGATGAGACCTATATCAACTGTGCCACCTGGAGTGCAGAGTGTATCACAGTGCTAAATAGGCACTCCAACATCCCTGCGAAGATGGAAGATCAGATAGGCGTATGGGTAAGTAGTGGCAGACTTGAAAGCCCTCGCATGTATCACCGTGATAAACAGCTTCGCGAAGTCGATCTCCAAACCAGCCACCAAGGCTGCTACCAGTACTGCTCTAAGTAAGAATATTATCTGTGGCTGTCGGAGATAGGTGGTGGCGGACTAACATCTAGAAAAACTTGGCTATGAAAGAAAGGTTGGCCTTTTTGATCTGCCCTTTTGGGTCTAACACCCAACCGGCCCCCCTCACCATCGATGTATAGATGTTAAGCAAGCCACCTCTTACCTGCCTCTCTCTGCTCCACAGTCCTTTGAAACTGGCCACTTTTGACCATCTCCCACTTGTAATAAAACTCCAGAATCAAGGGGCCCTGAGTAATATCGGTGCCATACATGAAACGGCGGATGGTGACCGGAGAAATATCCACCTCAAATCTCCAAACTAGAACTATGGTGAGTGGGTCCTGTTTGGCGGGTCTCGCCCGCCTATTCAAAGAACCTCTGAGGGTCGCCACATAGGAGGCGTACAACTCTCAAACAATCTCCTCGCTGTACGTCCCCAGACTCCTATCCATCCACTAAGCCTTTGATGGGTAAACAATCTCTATACATCAGGGACAGTGTGAAGAATCCCCATAAGAACTCTATGCTCGACCGTCACCAATCGGGTCATACCCCCCTTATAATTTAGCACCTTGGCGTCCTTGTAGACCTGATACTGACCATCTACGCACAACCGGTTAGGCTCCTCCTCAATCGGTGCAGGGTCATCTGCCTGGGGTGCTGGGGCGGACTCTGAGATAGTAGCGTCATCATACGAGGCTTGGCGGGTAGGGAGTGTCTCCTTGTGATACGGAACCGGAGGTAGTGGCCTCATTCAACCCCAAAGAGTGGGCAGACTCTGATCCTGATGAAGCGTCGGAGCAAAACACTCTTTCGAAACCCGAGGCAGACCTAGATGGTGTGTTGATCAGTGTGCGCTACTCATAAGATTAGGAGGAAGGGACTACGCCGGACACCACCTTGTGGGGGTACGCCGAGTGGCTTGTGCAGCTATTGTAGGGGTGCTGGTGCCTGGGGACATACTCGGTTTGGGGACACCACGAACTTGAACCTACACCTGGAATAAAGGATGTACGGTTTGGGGACCATATGTACGTACAAAGAATTTGTTATTCTCATAGAAATCTTACAACACACTCAAAACAAACAAAACAAAGAAAGGAAACAAAAAACACATTTCAGTTCAGACCGGCACTACTGGTTGACGGGCACTATCTACGGGGTGTCGATGAATCGACAGTCTGTCGATAGGTCCATCGTTGGACACTTAGAATCTATCATCTTACATATTTATACCTCTTAGTTCGAGACGACAGACGTGCAGAATGGCCCGTCGATCAATTGACGAACTGTAGTCCACTTCCATCGTCTAACACTAAAAATAATTTTTAAAATCTATCACAACAGAATCTCTGAATAAAACAACGAACATGCAGAACGGTCCATCGATTAAATGATGGACCATAGTCCACTTCCGTCATCTCAGACTTAAAAATTTTTAAAGGTGGGTCGATCAACGGATCCCATTGACAACCCGTCGATCCATCGACGGTCTTTCGACGGGGTCTTGTGCTATTTGCCTGAGACAGTTTTTAGGCCTTGTTTTCAATTCCCACACAAGTTTACCCAACACATAACAACAATCAAAAGACACATTCTTCATTCTTAGGTTTCAATTTCACAAGATTCATGATTTAATTCATCGATGCTACAAAACCCGCAGTCGGAAAGCCTATCATTACTATCATAAACACATTTTAAACAGATTACACCATAACCCACTCACTTTCTATCATTCTAAGGGACATTTTGTACTAGTTTCAACAAGCAAAAGCAACCAATTTTATTCCCTAAGTGAAGACCCACTTTCTAATTATTGTTTCCATTAATGTATTAACGAGAATTCATAAAGCAAAGGGAATCAATATACCTAATAATCGTAGTGGAGTGATTGGGACGGTGATCCTTGCAAGAACCTACGGGCCCGACTTGAACAGCGCTCGGAGAAATCAATGGGAGCAATTGGGAATTTTTGGGAAGAAGAGGGTTTTGGGAATTTGGGTAATTTGGGAAAATTTGAAGGAATCTAGATATTATGGAAGGAAGAAATATGATGTTTGATGAAAAAGGATGGAAATAATGGAGGAGAAATAGTTGGGAAAGAATTTCAAATGATTTTGGAGGTTAATAAATGGTTTTAACTTTTAATATTACCGATCGGGTCGGGTCACTGAAACATTGCACCAACGAAACCCCGTCGATAGTCTGTCAACTAGAACGTCGATTGCAACAAGACTTAGAAATTTTTTGAGAAATACCTGGATCTATTGGCGCCATCGATTGAACGACGGCTCGTCGATGGTGTCCGTAGACTAGTGCACCAGACCATTTTCTGCAAAATTTTGGTTTTTGTCCCTACATTTGTAACACTCATTAACCTATTCTTTTTGTGTTTTTCTGGACTCTTTTGTGACACGGACCCTAAATAATATCTAGACAACACTAATAATATATATATAAAAAAATATAAAACATGAGGATGAGCAAAACAAAATGAAACAAGAAACTGTGACTATTCCAACAAAGAAAATAGAAACCTATCGTTGGCTAGAGGCTACACCTTGGGTTGCCTCCAAGAAGCGCTTGATTTAACGTCGCGGAACGACGCAAGATGCTTGATTACTTAGACTTCATCAAGGCGATATGCCTCAACAACTTCACGGACACTCTCCGTATTCCCTAGGTAGATCTTGATCCTTTGCCCGTTGACCGTGAACTTTGCACCCTCTTTATTCTCCAACTCAACTGCTCCAAGTGGAAACACTTTGGTGATAAGGAATGGTTCCGTCCACTTAGATTTGAGTTTGACCGAAAACAAGCGTAGCCTAGATTTGAATAGAAGTACCAAGTCCCCAACCGTAAATTCTCGCTTCTCAATCTTTTAGTCGTGGTACTTCTTCATCTTCTCTTTGTAGATGGCTGAACTTTCATATGCTTTTAGGCTAAACTCATCAAGCTCATTTAACCCATTAAGTCTCTGTTCCACCGCTCCATTCCAATCCATCTTCAGTTTCTTCATTGCCCACATGGCATTGTGCTCTAACTCGACCGGCAAGTGACAAGCCTTCACATACACAAGTTGGTATGGAGACATACCTATGGAGTCTTATATGCAGTCTGGTAGGCCCAAAGAGCGTCATCAAGCCTCCTTGACCAATCCATTATATTTGCTTTCACCGTTTTCGACAAAATTTGCTTGATTTCTCAATTTGACACTTGTACTTGCCCACTCGTCTGGGGATGATAAAGGAGTGGCCATATTATGGCGAACCCCATATTTCTTCAATAGCCCTTTGAAAAAATTATTGCAAAAGTGAGATCCACCATTACTAATAATGGACCTAGGTGTGCCAAATCTGGAGAAGATGTTCTTTTTCAATAATGCAGTGACACTCTTCCCTTCATTGTTAGAAAGCGCTATAGCTTCCACCCATTTTGACACGTAGTCTACCGCCACGAGTATATACTTCATCCCATGAGAACTCACAAACGTCCCCATTAAATCAACACCCCAAACATCAAACAACTCAATCACCAAAATAGGATTTAAAGGGAGCTCTTACCTCTTCGAAATTCTTCCATATTTTTGTCACTTATCACATTATTTGGCAAACTCGTGAGCATCTTGGTGAATGGTTGGTCAATAATACGCACACTGCAAAATCTTATGGGCAATTCGGATACCGCTATGGTGCCCACCCACAGGCGAGGAGTGACATGACTCCAAAACACTTAACATCTCATCTTCCGGCATGCAACGGTGAATAAGCCCATCAGCACAACTCCGGTATAAGTAAGGCCCATGCCAAAAGAACTTTTTCACATCATACATGAACTTCTTCCTCTGATGGAAGGATAGTTCTGATGGGACTATATCATTAACCAGATAATTCTCAAAATAGGCGAACCATGGAATCGAATTATGAGAAGCGGTCAATATATGCTCATCAGGGAAGGTATCATCAATTTCAGCCTTTTCACCCAATTCTCGCATATCTTCATCCTCTAATCTTGACAAGTGATCGGCAACTTGATTTTGAGTTCCTTTTCTATCTTTTACCTCAAAATCAAACTTTTTTAATAATAGCAGCCATCTAATCAACCGTGGCTTCGCATCCTTTTTTGACATCAAGTACCGCAAAGCGGAGTGGTCAGTATGTACTATGACCCTTGTGCCAAGCAAATAGGAGCGAAATTTTTTGAACGCAAATACTACCGCAAAAAGCTCTTGTTCAGTCACAGAATATTTCTTTTGGTCTTCATTTAGGACTTTACTTGCATAATAAATGGGGTAAATGATTTTTATCCCTTCTCTGTCCCAATATCTTTCCAAGAGAAACCCTACTAGCATCACACATCACCTCAAATGGCTCACTACAATCTGGGGAAATAATAATAGGCGCAAACACCAACTTCACCTTCAACTCTCCAAATGCTTTCAGACAGGATTCATCAAAGTAGAACCTACATTCCTTCTCAACTAATTTGCATAGAGGATGTGCAATTTTTAAATAATCCTTAATAAACCTCCGGTAAAAGCCTACATATCCCAGAAAATATCTCACACCTTTTACAGAGATGGGTGGGGGAGCCTCTCTATAACTTCAACTTTTGATCGATTAACCTCTATCCCCTTCTCTGAGATGCAATGGCCCAATACTATACCTTTTTTCACCATAAAGTGACATTTTCCCAATTAAGCACAAGATTGAAATCTTCACATCTTTTGAGAACCTTGGCAAAGTGACTCAAACACCGATCAAAGGAGTCGCCAACAACAGAAAAATCATCCATGAACAGCTCAATAGTGTCCTCCACCATATCGGAGAATATCGACATCATACATCGCTGGAAGGTGGCCGGTGCATTACATAACCCAAAAGGCGAACGTCCCATAAAGGCAGGTAAAAGTGGTCTTCTCTTGATCCTCCTTGGCAATAAGAATTTGATTGTACCTCGAATAGCCATCAATAAAACAGTACCATCCTTTTCCTGCGAGTCTATCTAAAATCTGGTCTATAAAGGGCATCGGAAAATGATCCTTCTCAGTCCATGCATTCAACTTCCGATAATCCATACAAACTCTCCATCCGGTCACCGGCCTCATTGGAACAAGCTCGTTCCTCTCATTAGTCACTACAATCATTCCCCCCTTTTTGGGCACACACTGAATTGGGCATACCCAACTACTATCTGCAATAGGATATATGACTCTTGCATCCAACCCTTTAATGATCTCCTTCTTTACTACTTCTTGCATGGGTGGATTCAACCGTCTCTGGTGATCAACACTTTGCTTGTGATCGGGCATGAGTTGGATTTTGTGTGAACAAATACTGGGAGGGATCCCAATAATGTCCGCAATAGTCCAACCAATGGATCGCTTGAATCTCTTGAGAACTTCCACCTTACACTCTACTTTTTGTACATTCAAATCTCCTACAATGATTATCGGCAAAGTGTTATCTCTCCCCAAGAATACATACCTCAGGTGGTAGAGCCTTAATCTCTAATTTTGGAGCCTCCTCAATGGTCTCACGGGTGGAGACTCGTGATGCTTCATATCTAACTCCAATTTCTTTGGTTTGGACCGATATTCATTTCATTCAAGTGCCGCAACCAAAGACCAGACTCTTCAATACCATTTGTTATATTCTAGGTGTTTTGATAATCCTCACAAATGCGGGGACATGGTCCCTGGCAGAGTGCTCTCGTCCAGATATAAATGGGGTACAACGGTAAAATCTTTCATGTCAGGTGGTAGGTGAAAAGTGCAGTGTCCTACACTAATAAGAAGCATAGACGATATCGTATTGTTCAGTATCTCACACAGGGATCTGGTCCCAAGCAGAGTTTCTTCCATCAGATACATAATTGGTTACAACTGTAAAGCTGTCACGTCAGAGGTTGGTGAGGTGTCAGTGTACTACATCAATCAGAATGGTGGAGAGTGTTTGTCCAACGGATAATAACTTTATGTTTGATATTTTTAGCATGACCAACACCATATTATATTCATTCATCCAAAGAAGGAAGTCAGCCGACAAGCCTTTTCAAGAACTCACAAAGAAGTTTTCAAGGTACTTGGTCCCCGCAAGACTGCGACATGAAAAGGTGAAAAGACAAATGTCAGAAAAGTTTCCACCTCTGATGCGTTAGGTGCACAGCTTTTCCAACAGCAGGCCTTCAGCCAATGGGATGGTTTTACCGAATTTGTGGTGAATTATATTATCTCTTTCCAACAAACACAAATTCAAGACTTGGCAAACTTAACTTGGATTTTCTCTCAAAATTCATAAGCTTGAAAAGTGAAGGCCATCTTCAAGGAAGAACACTGCTCATATCAACAAGGGACCAGAAGGAGTGGTAAAGAGTCTTGTTGTATTTAGAGCTTGGTGTCTTATGTGCTTACATTGTAAATCTGATCCTAATCTATAAAGGATACAAATCTTGTTTCGGTTTCTACAAGTCTAAGTCATCTAGAGTTAGGTGATTTAGTGGCAACATTGTTGTTGCTTAGTCAAAATCTAAATCGTCCAAAGGGTGGGGGTTTAGTGGGCGATGTGGTATCCTCTTAGGAAAATCTATATTAATCAGTAAGGGTTAGTATAGTGGGTAGTGTTGTATCTACTCTGGCTCAGCTAAGTGATAGGAAGTATTACTTAGCATAGACATTAGCAGCCTAGTCTCTTGGTGTAAAACTGGTTTCCTTTTACTTGTTAGATGATTAGTGAAACGCAGTTCGAAAAGTCCTGTTGAGACAGGTCATGATTTTCTTCCCTTGAGCAATGAGGTTCCATGTAAAGTTGCTTGTTCAATCTTTACTTTCAGCACTTATTTTACTGTTCGTTATTATAACTGTGCTGAGGACATGTTCCCATCGAAACAAGTTGACGCAACTTTAGTTACTGTTCCTGCTGAGTCAAGGAACCTGGTCCTTGACTGATAAGTGGACGCATACATTCCAACACCATCACTTGAAAAATTCATGATCACTGCCGATAGAGCCTCGACACCTAGGCGTTCTTCGATTTGTACCTCAGACATATTCTCAACCCGATAAGATATAGCAGATACCGTTTAGACCTCACCGCTCTTTCTCTATATCAACCAAGGCACGACCAGTGGCAAGGAACGGCCTCCCAAGAATAATATGAACCTCAAAGTCTACCTCACAATCAAGAATCACAAAATCTGCCGGAAATATAAATGAGTCCACTTTCACGAGCACATCATGGAGTATCCCAATGGGATTCTTCACTGTTCGATAGGCCATCAGTAACCACATTGCATTAGGCTTTTGGTCAAACAAACTCAATTTCTTATAAATGGAAAGTGGCATGAGGTTTATGCTAGCACCTAGATCACATAGTGCTTTAGCAAAATGTAATAATCTGATGGTACATGGAATATCGAAAGAGCCCAGATCTTCCTTTTTCTTCACAAGAGACCTTGTAGCAATAGCACTACAATGCTGCATTCGATCATCATTCTCAAAATTTACCGATCTCTTCTTTGTAACCATATCCTTCATAAATTTAGCATAACCGAGCATTTGTTCCAGAGCTTCTATCAATCGGACATTGATGGAAAGTTGTTTCAACATGGTGATAGAACACCAGTATTTACCATCCTCAGTATTCTTCACCAATCTCTGAGGGAATGGTGGTGGAGGTCTAGGAATAAGGGCCACTTTCTGAAGTACCTCTGCTTCTTTCGCCGTTTTGTCCACCAATTCTCCACTAGTTTCCACCACCTCTTTGTCTTTTCTCATCTCATATTCTACCATATACGGCATAGGTGGATCAATAGTTTGCTTACCTCCTCGAGTAGTAACTTCCATTCAATGTCCATCATTTTTAGGATTTTGGATGGTATTGCTAGAAAGAGTGTCTAGTTGGCGTGGGTTCACAGTAATGGATAATTGGGCCATTTATAACTCAAGATGCTTAATCGAGACTGCATGTGCATCCACCATTTGCCCAATGTTCGCTAAATAACTTCTCAATTCCTTAGCATGCTCATCACTAGCATCAAACCTCCTCATTATCTTCTGTAACATATCCTCAACTCGCGCCATACTACTTCTACCATCCCTAAGAGAAACTTCCCAATTTTGAGGTGGAACATAGGGTCAACTCCTATCATTTTTGTTACCATAGTTACCCAGTGTAAGTTGTTGTCGCAATTATAGTTTCCATCTCGAACATACTACCCCTCTTTATTTTAGGTACCATAGTTCTGACCTTGACGCCAATTCTCCTGATTGGAGCCTTTGCTGTCTAATCGAAAACCCCCTATCTGATCATTCACTACATTAGTGTCCTCTTCATAATAGTACTCATCCGCTGGCAGTAGTGGTTTAGTCAAGTAATTCACTGAATTTACCTTCTCTGCACCTCCAGTGAAATGTTTCAATACCAACCCAAACTCAGTTCTTATTTGAGCCATCTCTTCACGAATCTCATCTTCCGCCGGATTGTGTGTAGCTTGCACTGCAAAGGTGTTTCTCCCAGTGTCTGAATTTCTAGTACTCCAAGTCTTATTATTGCGAGAAATTTTCTCCAACTTATCTGCAATCTCGGCATAAGTGCACTCACCATAAGAAAACCCCGCAATCTTATCGAGTACTGCTTTATTGTTATCATCTTGACCCTGATAGAACTACTCTTTTAACGACTCATCATCAATGCGGTGGTTTGGGACACTCATCACAAAATGCAGTAAACCTGTCCCAAGAGCTACTTACCGACCCTCCCGGTAGTGACACATAGTTGTTCACCTTATCCTTGTGATAATGCTTCTTGGACACTGGATAGTACTTCTCTAGGAATACATCTCTCAACTGATCGCAAGTCTAGTGGAATTATAGGGTAGCTTAGTAAACCATACCGCTGCATCTCCCGTCAATGATAGAGGAAACGCCCGCAAAATGATGACGTTCATTTCATATCCAAATTTTTCCTACCTACGCAATTCTTGAAAACGGACCTCAATTTGGCTATGTGGGCATGAGAATCCTTTGATGGTAGTCTTGAGAACAAACCCCTCGCGATGAGCATCTGCATCAAACTACTCGTCACCACCAATGTGTGCCCATGGGGTAGAGGAGGTACGTCAAGGGGTCTATCGATATCAGTGATGTTCATGTTGCCTCTATAAAACTCTTGAGGTCGTGGGGCTGGAGGCTGCATTCTCATAGCATCATCAACTAGGTTGTCCACGACCACTTGGTTATGAACATCAACCGGCAATAGCGACTGACGTATTACCCCATTACCTAGGTTAGCAGGGTTCTATTGATTGTTCAATCTCCTTAAAGTACATTTTAGTTCTGGATCGAATGTTAACTAAACTTTAATAATGTTATTAAAGTTAATCTAAAAGCCACATTCCCCGGCAGCGGCGCAAAAATTTGATACGCTCAAATTAAACCTCCCTAAAGAATTATAAGTCGTCATATCAAGTAAATAACCCAACTAGTAGGTTGGGGTCGATCCCACAAGGAAAATGGTAAATGCGGTGAACTACTTGTCTAAAACACCACTGCCAAATGATGAATACTACTACGAGGAGGACTCATATGCAGTGAATGATCAGACAGGGGGTTTCCAACCGAATGCCCAAGGCTCCAATCAGGAGAATTGGCGTCAAGGTCAAGGAAACCAAGGTCGAAACTATGGCAATTGTAACCGCGAGGTTCATTATGTCCAAGATGGGAATTACAACTGCGACAACAACTTCAAACGGGGTAACTATGGTAGCATAAATCATTGGAGTGGGCCCTATGTTCCACTCTAAATCGTGAAGTTGCTCCTAGGGATGGTGAAGGTAGTATGGCGCGAGTTGAGGATATGATGCACAAAATGATGAGGAGTTCGATTCTAGTGATGAGCACACTAAAGAGTTAAGGAATGACTTAGCAGGTATAGGGCAGAAAGTCGATACACATTCAATCTCGATTAAGCATTTTGAGTTGCAAATGGCCCAATTGTTTGCAACTGAACACACGGCAACCGGGCACTATTCCTAGGAACACTGTCCAAAATCTGAAAAATGATGGGCATTTTATGACAATCACTACTCGGGGTGGTAAGCAAACCATTGATCCACCTATACCATCTGGTGTAGAAAAGGTGATAAGAGATGATGATACAATGGTGGAGGTTAGTGGTGAGTTAGAAGATAAAATAGTAAAAGATGTTGAGGTTCCCCAAAAGGTGACCCCCATGCCTAGACCACCACCTCCTTTCCCACAAAGGTTAGTAAAAAAACTGATACTGGTTAATACCGACGTTTTATAACGATGTTGAAACAGCTTTCTATCAATTTCCCTTTGGTAGAATCTCTTGAACAAATGCCCGGTTATGCCAAGTTCATGAAAGATTTGGTTACAAAGAAAAGATCAGTCACTTTTGAGGATGATGACAGAATACGGCACTGTAATGCCATTGCTACAAGATCTCTAGTGCAAAAGAAAGAAGATCCAGGTGTTTTCACTATTCCTTGTACAATCGGGTTATTATATTTTTCAAAAGCATTATGTGATCTTGGGGCAAGTATAAATCTCATGCCCCTCTCAATTTACAAGAAGTTGGGTTTGGGTAACCCCAAGCCCACTGTGATGCGGCTACTGATGGCCGATCGAAAGGTAAAAAGGCCCATTAGTATACTCCACGATGTGCTAGTAAAAGTGGAGTCGTTCATATTTCCAGCCGATTTCGTGATTCTTGATTGTGAGGCCGATTTTTAGGTGTCTATTATTCTTGGGAGGCCATTCCTTGATACGGGTAGAGCTTTGGTTTATATGGAAAAGGGGCAGATGAAATTTCGGTTGAACAATGAAGAAGTTACCTTCAACATTTTTAGGTCCATGAGTCAGAGTGGTAAGCTTCAATCGGTATATGCTATATCCTACAGAGTTGAAGGGTCATCTGAGGTACAAATTGAAGACCGTCTGGGTACAAAAGCAATGGCGGCAGTGATCATGAATTTTGATAGTGATGGAATTAAAAAGTATGGGTCATTTGTTGCGGCACTTGATCGAGGTAATGTTCGTTTTAAACCAAAGAAATATGAGTTAGATATGCAACATCGCGAATCTCCACCCACAAAATCGTCTATTGAGGAGGCTCCAAAATTAGAACTTAAGCCTCTACCACCTCATCTGAGGTATGTATTCTTGGGGAAAATGACACTTTGCCGGTTATTATTGCATCATATTTGAATGTGCATCAAGTTGAGAGTTTTGTGAAAGTGTTAAAAAGGTTTAAAAGAGCTATTGGGTGGACTATTGCAGATATTATTGGGATCCCTCCCGGTATTTGTTCTCATAAGATCCAACTCTTGTCCGATCATAAGCCAAGTATTGAGCATTGGAGACGTCTAAATCCACCTATGCAAGAGGTAGTCAAGAAGGAAATTATTAAGTGGTTGGATGCCGTGGTGATATATCCAATCGCTGATAGTAGTTGGGTATGCCCTGTTCAGTGTGTACCTAAGAAAAAGAGAATGACTGTGGTCCCCAATGAGAAAAATTAGCTTGTTCCAATGAGACCGGTGACTGGTTGGAGGGTGTGTATGGATTACAGGAAATTAAATGCATGGACCCAAAAAGACCATTTTCCTATGCCCTTTATGGATCAGATGTTGGATAGACTTGCCAGAAAGGGGTGGTACTGTTTTCTTGATGGTTATCCGGGGTATAATCAGATTTTTATTGCACCGGATATTAAAAGAGAAAATCACCTTTACTTGTCCATATGGGACCTTTGCGTTCAAGAGAATATCGTTTGGGTTGTGCAATGCACCCGCCACATTTCAGAGATGTATGATGTCGATATTCTCCGATATGGTGGAGGACACTATTGAGGTGTTTATGGATGATTTTTCTGTGGTTGGTGACTCCTTTGAGCGGTGTTTGAGTCATTTGTCTGAGGTTCTTAAGAGGTGTGAAGACTGCAATCTAGTACTAAATTGGAAAAAATGTCACCTCATGGTGAAAGAGGGTATTGTATTGGGTCATCGCATTTCAGAGAAGGGTATAGAGGTTGATAGAGCTAAAGTCGAGGTAATAGAGACACTTCCCCCACCTATCTCTATCAAAGGTGTGAGAAGATTTCTTGGGCCTGCAGGTTTTTACCGGAGGTTCATCAAGGATTTTCAAAAATTGCGCATCCTTTGTTCAAGGTGCTTGAGAAAGAGTGTAAATTTTATTTTGATGGATGCTGTCTTAAGGCATTTGGTGAGTTTAAAGAAAAGGTTGTTTCTGCACCTATCATTATTTCGCCGGATTGGAGCAAGCTATTTGAGGTAATGTGTGATGTTAGTGGGGTTGCTCTTGGAGTGGTATTGGGGCAAAGAAGGAAAAAAATCCTTCACCCATTTACTATGCTAGTAAAGCCCTAAATGAATCCCAAGAACTACACCGTGACATAGCAAGAGCTCCCTTTAAATCCCATTCTTGTTATTGAGCTATTTGATGTGTGGGGTATTGACTTTATGGGCCCTTTTGTGAGTTCTCATGGGATGAAGTACATTCTAGTAGCAGATAATTATGTGTCTAAATGGGTGGAAGCTATCGCACTCGGAAATAATGAAGGGAAGAGTGTCACCGCGTTCTTGAAAAAGAATATATTTTCCTGATTTGGCACCCCAAGGGCTATTATTAGTGATGGGGGATCCCGCTTTTGCAACAAATTGTTTAAGGGATTATTGGAGAAATACGGGGTTCCCCATAATGTGGTGTCAAATAAGGATTAAGCAGATTTTGTCAAAAATGGTGAATGGTAGTAGAACGGATTGGTCAATGAGGCTTGATGATGCTCTTTGGGCCTACCGGACAGCATACAAGACTCCCATAGGTATGTCCCATTACCTAGTTGTATATGGGAAGTCTTGTCACTTACCGGTAGAATTAGAGCATAAAGCCTTGTGGTCAATGAAAAAGTTGAAAATGGATGGGAATGAAGCTGCTGAACAGAGGTTAAATGAGCTTGATGAATTTTGCCTAAAAGCTTATGAAAGTTCAGCCCTCTACAAAGAAAAGATGAAGAAGTACCATGACCAAAAGATTGAGAAATGCGATTTTAGGGTTGGGAATTTGGTTCTTTTATTCAATTCTAGGTTGCATTTGTTTCCGGGAAAACTCAAGTCCAAATGGAATAGTCCTTACTTGATCACCCAACTATTCTCTCATGAAGTGGTTGAGTTGGAGAACAAGGAGGGTGTGCGGTTTAAGTTGAACGGACATCGAATCAACATCTATCTGGGGCACGCTGAAACGGCGAATGAAGTGATCGAGGCATACCATCTTGATGAAGTCTGAGTAATCAAGTGTCCTATGTCGTGCTGCGACGTTAAATCAAGCGCTGGTTGGGAGGCAACCTAATATGTATCCTCTAGCCAACTATAGGATTTTCGTGATTTTCTAGTTATAGTTGCATGGTTCTTTGCTTTTATTTCCTTAAACGTCCCGTCTAAATATTGGTTTTCTTTTTGCTAGAAGTGTTGGCTAGAGCATAGTTTAGGGTCCGTGTCTAAAAAAAAGAATATCTTAATGGGTGTTAAATTTGCAGGTATCACATCACTAGAAAATCTGCAGAAAATTGGTCTGCAACACCCTTTGACGGACCCATCAACGGACCGTCACGCTTGCGACGAACCGTCGCAAGCGTCCGTCGTGCCCAGGTATGTTTTTCAAATTTTTCTAAGTTAGGGCACACATAACGGTCTCGCACGACGGACCATCGACGGGGACTCGTTGTGTCAAAAACCCGTAGACCCGACCCGACTTGACCGGCGAATATTAAAAGTTTTAAAACGTTTTAACTTTCCACCCCTTCATTTAAACCGTTTCTTTCCCTAATTTCCTCCATTTTCTCCCTCTTCATCTCCCCAATCACTCTTCTGTTCTCTGATCTTCTGATTTCTTTTATTTACCCACATTCCCCAAAACCCTTCTTCTCCCAACTCCCAAAGTATTTTCCCGTTCTTTGTCGGTTGAAGTCTTAGTTTAGTGCGCTATTCATCGCTTTGTGGTGTTGCATTTCTTATTCATTGACTTCATTATAAAGTATGTGCTTCTGCTCTATCACTCATTTACATTTCGTTCTTATTCTTCCATGCTAAAATACATGTTTCTGAATGTGTGGGTATTAGATATTTGACTCCTAGTGCATGCTAAGACCTCACCCCGACAATCCTAAGTGCCTTTAGACCATTATTATTGTAAAATGAATGGGGTTGTTGTGTTAACTAAATCGAATGGGGATGTCTGTTTCAGATATTTGTTTCTGACCTAGGTTAATAGTTCTTCAAAATTGCATGATAAAACTCGAGAAATTATTACCATAGGAATGCCAGAATGATGGGTAAATTGGGTAGGAATTGTGGGTTGATAAGCTTAGTTCATATTCGCAAATTTAGGGGACGAATTATGCTTTTCAATTTTGTCCCTGTAAGACAGAATGAGATCCCAACGACGGATCGTCGTGCCCACGACGGACCGTCAAGGAGTCCCTCACACTATGCCCCAGTATTTTTATTTTTTCCCCAGTTTTATGGGCACTTATGACGGATCGTCATACCCACGACGGTCCGTCCTGCACAACCGTCATGATTATTAGAGACCCTGATTTTGAGGGTCTCAAAGATCTTTCTTAGTGTCCATTAACGGAGCTCTGTGACGGTCCGTCCTGCACAACCGTCACGGTCTTTAAAGACTTTCTTTCTGAGATTCTAAATACTTTTATCAAGTGTCCCTCGACGGACCGTCATGCCTACGACGGTCCGTCCTCCACAACCGTCAGGGTTGTCAGAAACTTTCTTCCTGAAAGTCCCAAAAAATATTTTCCTAAGTGTTTCATGAAGGACCCCCATGACGGTCTGTCACGCTTACGACGGACCGTCAATTGGTCCGTCGTGCAGTACTGCATCTGTAGCACTGCCAGTTCAGTTTTGGTATTCCGTTGTTGTTTTCTTCTATACATGTCTTGTTTAGTTCTAATGGTACCAATTGTTGTTATATGCAGGTACTAACACACATGGCACCAAAGCAAGATCGAGTATACTCATGTGGGTGTTCCAAATTCATCATCCCATCGGCCCGATTGGTCATTGGCTTTGACGATGAGCGTGACCCCGAACACGTGACCCCAGGCACTGGCACTCCTGCACGGGTTGCACGCACCACCAGAGCGCATACTTACTGGCACGCCTTCTGGGTCTGTTACACACTCCAGGGATGCTTTCGGCTCTGAGGAAATATCGGGTTCAGAAGAAGTCTCCGGGTCTGAGGAAGCTTCTGCTCCAGCCACTGCATCTCAGTCCACCTCGTCTGATGAGGCCGATAGTGCAGATTCCTCTCCAAAACCACTGACTGGAGTCCCCACCCCGGTTGCCGACCAGCCAAACTGGTGGTGTGTTGAGGGGCAGTTTCAAGTGTACACAGACGCCAAGCTGCCGAATGATAAGGGGGTTATGACCTGGACCCTTACACTAGAGAGGCGGGTCCTCACGGGGAGTCTCCCCACCATGCCGGATATCCATGCCCTCTTCACCAGGCACCGGCTAGAATGGACGGCTCGTGATGTATGCCGATACAGTGAGGAGTTAGTCAGAGAGTTCTACGCCTCGTATGTGGCGAAACTCCGAGCCCAGATAGATAGGCTGGCTTTCCCCACCAAAAATACCCTGCTAGATTACATCAGAGTCCGCGGCAAGCGGGTAGACATCTCCTTGCCAGCCATCCGCCGGTATCTATACAGAGAGAATGTTGATGCCACCCTAACTCCTCTCACCGCCGAGTTCCACTACCGATGGAAATTGGTTAAAGATGGACAGTTCCTGCGTGATCCAGAGTTGAGAGAGACCACCAAGAGGTGGATTTCCCGGTACTTGTCTGTTGATGAAGAGGCTGCTGATTGGGTACTTGAGCTGAAGGGAGCCATCAAGAAGGCTAACCTGACCTTCACGGCAAAGTTTTTGTGGTTGATAGTCCGCCACTGCCTTTCCCCAACTTCTGCAGACAATATTGTCACTTGGGATCGCACAGTTCTGATGGCGACGATGATAGCAAGGTTCGAGGTGGACTTTGCTTGGCTTCTTCAGGCGGTCATGCACGAGAGGGCCTTCAAGGTCACTACTACTTACCCATTTCCGTGCATGGTGTTTGCTTTCTATAGGTCTGCAGGTGAGCCTATTTGGCAGATCGATGAGATCAAAACCCCGCCGAGCACTGTTGATATAGGCCTTATCAGGGATGAGGCCAATGAGTTGGCTCCAAACAGAGGGCCCCCCCTGGATGTACCTCCGCTTGGTGAGAACCTGGCGTACACTGTAGAGCAAGCCCAAGCGGCTACCTAAGCTATATCAGAGCCTACTGACACCACCCCGTTCGAGTCTATCCCGGGTGATAGCACCGCTCCGAGTTCCTCTCGCTCGACTCCCTCTGCCACTCTGGTACCACTTGTTAGGGTCCAGAAATTTGAGGCCCAAATGGCCATTCTTCTGCATCACATCCAGCTTGGATGCAGAGGTTTATTGTGAGGCAGAGGAGCGCATGCAGCGGAAGATGGCACAGCACACGGAGAGGAATATCATGGAGGTTTATCAGCGCCTAGACGCTTTTGAGTTGCGTGTGCTAGCCCGACCAGCCCCTCCGATGGACGTGTCGACCCTTCAGGCTGCTGTAGAGAGTCTGAGAGAGGACCTGGAAACGATTCTAGAGAATAGGGTGCCCGAGTCTGAGGCCCCTTCTAGAGAGCCCGCCGATGATACTATTTTGGTGGCCTTATTCTCCACTGCTGCAGTGCCACCACCTCCACCACGAGAGCATGCCAAGAGGCGTAGAGGTCGGAATGAGGATGAGGCTAGGGCATTGAAGAGGGAGCGCCGAGAGTTGGAGGCTGCGAGGATAGCCTCGATTGCTGATGAGGAGGCCCGTCAGTTGAGGGCTATTGAGTTAGCTGGTGGGGCGTCTAGCTCCAGAGTTGTTGAGGCAGAGAAGAGCACTACTGATGGTGTTGTGAATATTTAGAGAGGCACTACTGAGGGTGTTGTTGATGCTGAGGACACTACTGAGGGTGTCCAGACTACAGAGGGAGTGGGTTTCAGGATAGCGCACCCACCAGCTTGTTGATCGACGGCGCTTTGCACCTCAGGTTCGCTTCACCTACAACTCTATTATTTTGGATTATTTTATGCATTGGGGACAATTGCAGATCTTTTTGTTGGGGTGGGGTAAATGGAAAGTGAGTACTAGGGTGAAATCTGAGTATCCCAACTCACGATCCTCTTTTGGGGTTTTCTTGTCTGTGTTCTTTTTCCCCAAGAGACTAATTATCGTTATTGTTGAACCGCCATATCTATATGTTGTTTACATAGTATAACTCTAAATCATGATGTCTAAAACAAAAATCATATTCTGGTGTAATGAAATGATGCATGACTAGGCATAGTAACTGATAAATGTGTGGCTCTAAGCATGACATAGAGATACACCACTGCATGACCCTAAATCTAAGACTCGAACTAGGTGTCTGATAATCTGGTAGAGTAATGAGATGTCAAATGAGTGAGGAAAATTTGAATAGTCCACTATTTGTACTGAGCTAGAACTTGCCTGGTTAGTCCTGCTAAAAGTAAGCCGTAATAGACAATTAGGAAAGGAATATAGGCCCTTGTTCAATATAGCAAATTTTTGGCCTAAATAACAGAAAACTGAATGAAATTAATACCTTTTTGATCCAAATGATTTGAGCTTAAAATAAACCTTTCTTTTTCACCCCAACTGATCTTTTCTGGGAACAATGTGTTGGCCCTGGTCCCTCCTTGGACATGTGCACCTCAGCTTATTCCAAAAGCATAAGTTGAGGGTGGCTAATGCAGAAAACAACATTGTCGTGGACCTAACCCAACTTTGGATATTGTGTACTTTGACTCATGGCAAGTCATGAGTTGAGGGTTGTATTATGAGGAATGCTCCAAAAAGTGGGGTTGAAAGAACAAATAGAGAAAGAACAAAAGAAAAGAGACTCAAGAAAAGTTGAAAGAAAAGTGAAATAAGAAAAAAAATTAATTAAAAAAATAAATATTTGAAAATGTAAAAATACAAGCAAGAAAGAAAAGAGCCACTCACACAAAAGAAGAAAGAAGGGAAAATAGCAAGGTGAATGAATATAAGAAACTTAAGAAATAGGGCGGAATAAAACGATGAAAAGGTAGGACGCTTAACAGATATGTCAAGGAGGGCAAAAAGTCACTAAAGTATTCTTAAATATACCCTACCTGACCCTGCGCCTATGTTACAAGCTAAGAAAGTCCTATCGTGGTCATAAGAGTTGTTATGGCGAACTTAAAGCAGTGAAAATAAGGGCAAGCCTATGGCAATATGTATAAATGAGTTGTGAAGTTGTTCTGAAAGCGAGTGTTGAAAAGTAATCCTTATACTCAAACTGAAATCATTATGTGAAAAATGAGGATGTTATTTTGAAGTGAGGACACTAGTTGCAATACCGGAAAATTAGCACCTAGGTGAGAGATCGAAGAGGATAGGTGTCAGTTTGTGGTGAGTCTTTGTCATGTTCTGATCCACATAATTCAAGCCTAATAGTGATAGCATGCATGAACATAATGAGAATAATCAGGATTGATATCCAAATGATTGCGAAAGCTAAAAGACGGATACTCTTGTACAAAGATTTTGTAGTGAGTCATAGTGCGTCGTTTGAGGACAAACAACGAATTTAAGTTGAGGGTGTTTATGTACCGTGGTTTAACGGTACTATCAATGCCTTTTCCTTAAGATTAGTGTGTGTCTAAAGCCTTTTTGTATTGATTTTTGATGTAGTTTTCTATTTATTTCCAGGAAATCTGTCCAAAGGAGAACGCGGAACTGAAATTGTAGAAGTGACCACCTACGGACCCCACGACGGTCCGTCGTGACTGTGACGGTCCTTAGGGGCCAACCGTCATGAGAATATAATGGTTGCTGAAGGAAGTTGGGGAATTCTGACAAAGTGTGGGACTATGGAAGCTCACGACGGGCCGTCATAGCCACGACGGGCCGTCCTGCACATTCGTCGTGCTTGAAATGGCCCGTGACACTTATCCGTCGAGAGTAACAGAGATTTGATGAAGAAAGCAGCAGAGATTTATGCTAAGTATGGAACGACGGAAGCCACAATGGTCCGTCACGAAGGGCGTCGACTCGGACACATTTTTGGCAGATTTTTCCTTAAATAGATTTCCCTCTTTTATTAGGTTTTGTTTTGTTATAAATAGTTCGAAAAAACTCATTTTTGGGGTTAGACTTTTGGATATTTTTTAGTTTTACTGTCTAAGTATTGAACTCTTGATTTTGGGGATTTATTATTACTTTTCCGAAATCAATTATTGGTGTTTTGGTGATTTATTCAAGTAAATTTCTGGATTTTGTTCATTCTCATCAAAGTAAGTGCATGAATTCTTATATTATCAATATGAATTGTGTGATTATTAGCATGAGTAACTAAACTCCATAACTAGGATTGTGGAACCATGAGTAAACAACAAGGTAAAACCTAGCTAAAATAACAATTCTAGAATAGTGTCTTGCATGTATAGCTAATTCTTTCGCTTAGAAGTCTTTTTAATGGATGACCAATGTTACAACTCGCCTTATTGCTACTTGCCGGACCAAGGAGGTAGATAATAGGAAAAGAATTATCAACATAGATTTAGTGTATACTATCTAATAGGCTAGTGTCAGTTGGTACGAAGTAACAACTTAGTCAACTATCGAATATGATGCTTAATATGAGGTAAAGATAAGGTTTAGTAAAGCAACACTCGTAGCCAGACCAAGGTACGGAGTGAAATTCTCTAGATGCCGAACCAAGGATTTAGATACACCTAACTTATCACTTTGCATGCAAGATACTAGGAAAGGATTGTTATAGCTAGAATCACCGAGTTAGGAGCCTGTGGGAAACACTTACGCCCTAGTTACTCTCATTACCTATTTAAAACTCTAATACTTGAACCAGACACTTTTTTACTTTAATTTAGCTAATTGATTTCATTAATCAAAACCCCCTTTTTGTTATTTGCTTTCGGAAAATAATTAACTAAATAGAAGTAATAATAGAATAAAGTGAAGTCTGAACCATTTTCCTCGTGGAAACGATCCCGGCCTCACTAGTTGGGTTCTTTACTTGATACGACCGCTTTTACTTCTTTGCGAGAAGTAAATTTGAGCATATCACCCTTCCCTTTACTTCATATTAAGCATCATATTCGATGTATGTCTTAGTTATTACTTCGCACCAACTGAGTCTAGCCTATTAGATAGTATCCCACTAAATCTATGTTGATAATTCTTTTCTTATTAACTACCTCCTTGGTCCGGCAAGTAGCAATAAGGCGAGTTCTAACGCGTGCACTCGTTAAAAAGACTTCTAAACTAAAGAATTATCAATACATGTAATAACCTATTTGAGAATTGTTATTAAACTAGGCTTAATTTGTTAATCAACTATGGTTCCCAGAACCCTAGTTGTGGATTTAGTTACCAATGCATATAAGAACACAATTCATAGTTATTAAACAATAAAACATGAACTTACTTTGACAATTAAAATAAAATCCAGAAAACCAACTTGAAATAACAAGATAACACTTGAAAACCAAACCTGAAATTGAATTATTGAAAAACTTGCAAAACCCAATCTCCAAACACAAACTAAGAACAATACTAATAATGTCTAACCCCAAATGAAATCATCTCTGAATCAATCGACGGACCAACAGCACGGTGCGTCGATGCATCTACGGTTCATCTATGCCTTCCGTTGCTTCATACTTAGCATTTCTCCAACTTCGGGTACTGGGACTATCTCTCATCTCATCGACGATTCAACAGGACGGTCCTTTGGTCAATCGATGGATTGTCAATCCTCTCCGTAGTCCCACACTTGTTCAGATTTTCCCGAGTTTCGCCAATAGCCTGAACTTTAATCGATGGTCACCATCTACGGACCGTCGATGGAACGACGGACCGTCGATGGCCTTTGTGGGTCACTTCTGCACTTTATTTCATCTGCCTTCTGCGTTTTATATGTGCACATTTTTCCTGTAAAACAAACATGAAAAGATGTTAAAACTACTACAAAAAGGCTCTAGACACCCAACTCTTAAGATAAAAAACATTGAAAACACCGTGAAACCACGGTCGTCATCCAAATCGCCATTTGATGATGAATGTTCCCAATGGGGAGATAATGTAACACTCGGAAAATTTATAGGTGAAACTAGAGCCTAACGTATGAACCCTATAAGTTTATGTGTAAATTGGAGATATAAAAATATCCAAAAATATGTATAAGTATAAGTTTAAGGGAGGGTTCAAGGAAGGTGAAAGGATTAACCTTCCTTAGAAGCTTTCTTAAACCAATGCCTTAGCCAATTTTGACTAAGTATATTTCCAAGCGAGGAGTCAAGGAAGGTAAAATCATTCACCACCCTTAGAATCTTCCTTGAACAAATACTTTAGTTTTGTAGGGGCTATACACGTGAGGGTATGAAAAATAAAGGAGGTCCCCACCGAATAGTGACCACCAAGCGTAGGGGTTGCCTTAACACATGGCGTGCAATGTGTGCAAGTGGGGGCTCACTTTGTGAACTCCTTTGTAGACATACGCCTTAGCTTTAAAAATCTAAAGGCAGGTCCAAGGGAGGGTTTAAAGAAGTTACATCAATTCAAGAGCCTTAAAAGATCCCTTGGTAATTGCCTCAGTTTTAGTTGGGAAAAATCCAAGGGAGGCATAAAAAGGGGTAATTTCATAATTTCCTTTTTAGTCCAAATTAAATGGCTCTAGTGTATATATATATGTGCATGTGTGTGTGCGTTCGTGCGTGTGTGTGTGCGTGTGTGTGTGTGTTTGTGTGCCCCAAGGATATGCCTTTAGCTTTAAAAAGCCAAAGAAAAAGTCCAAGGGGAGGGTCCAAGGCTAGTGGACCAGTTCAAGGACCTTAAATGTTTCCTTATGCATTTCCTTAGTTTTTTTAGCTAAGTCCATATGTGCAGGGGTGTTTTTGTAACTATTATTTTTCACCTAAATTAGAAAGTGGGTATATTTTATAGTATGTCTAAATAACTATCTAAGAGATTTTATATTAAAATATCCCCAAAATAAATCACTTTCACAAACACCACTTCAAAATAAAAAGTTCGTCACTTCTCCAATATTCCTCTCTCTAGAGTTCCTTCATTGAAGTAAACCAAAAACTTCAAGATTAGGGTTCAAGCTCCAAAATTTTCACTATAATTTCGTGGGAAACATCAATCAAGGTATGGGGACCTTGATTCATGGAATACTTTCCTCCATGAAGCCCTCCAACTCTAAGTTTCGAAATTGGGAAATTGTTCAAAAAAACAAGGGTTTTAAATCTAGTCATGGGTTCTTCCTATAACGATTTTCTATGAGTTGATTGCTTCATATATTGGATGATTTTATGTTTAATGATTATTTTTATGGTAAATTTCCCATGAACCCATTTACTTCCCCATGACCCCAATTTTATGAAATTATGAATGGTGTCTTGATACAATATGAATATGTAGGATTGTATCTATGTTAAGTTAATCAATTAGTCTTGTTTTATTCATGCTTAAATTATTAATTCTAAGCGTGATTGCAATATATTATCTATGAACCCTAAAGGGGTATATAGCTAGGGTTGATGTATGTTGATGAAGGTTATGTATGAATTGTCGATCCACTTGAAAGTGGGAAGTGATTACTTATCGTGTATCCTATATGTGAATATTGATCCACTTGAAACGTAGAGGTGCTTATTGGTCATATGTATTGTAGTGTTGATACAAAATCCTTCTTCCCTACAACCCTACATATGACTAAGTATGATACAATGTGAATACGTATGATATACTATGATTATGGTGGTGTTATAATGATTGAAGGAATATTCTCAATGAAACACTATGAACATGATGTAAAAGGTTTACTCATACAGTAATGATTCTAAGGTCGAAAGGACAATCTCACCTAGTGAATCTATAAGCTACCATGTACCATGATGGTATGAGTTCTATGAATTCTTCCATGAACACGAACATAAGTAAAGACATAACATGATTAATAAAGGGAATTAAGCTTAGCACATAGTAAATTGGAAAAAGAGATGGAAACATTTTACCACAGTTAGTATGGGTTTCTAGAGTAAACTCCCTATCTCATAACTATGTGCCCGCATAGGATTTAGATAGTGGATCCACCTAGAAGCTAAACATGTTAGTTCTATCTTAGGCAAGTATGATACCTCTTTTCTGTATAGGTTCATGAACCCGGATTCCATGTAGCTCACCATGTATATCTCGGTTAAGGTTATATCTCTCTACATGACAAGAACAAGATCCATGACATGACAAGAAAAAGAACATGAACTTTGAACAAGAACATGAGCTATGTGTTTTATATGATTACTTGAGGGGTTTTACTCAGTGTGAGTAAGGGTATGGGACTTCACTTATGCATTGAACAAGTAAGCTTTGAGAGTGATGGTGGTATAAGCTATAATGACTTGATGCTTATGAGTTTATGTATTGTTTACATGAACATGTATTATGAATGTTGAACATGACTGTGAATGAGGCATATGAACATGAACATGACATGCATATGAACTATATCCATGACATCTTCATGAGCTTTGCTTGGTATGAGTCGGTGTATGAGACATCACTTGTACATTGCACATGTGGACTTATAGATGGGTTGTGGTATGTGGATTCTTATGAAATAAAGTATTGTGATTCTATGAATGCATTAGATAAATTGTTATCATGAATGTGGTATATATGGTCATGGAAGTATCTTTCCTTTATGGTATGGATTGACTATGTATTCCCTAAATGTGCATGATGACTTTTAAACTAGAAAATGATTTCTAATAAATGTCACTTTTTACATATTTTGATGATTTTATGCATGTTTCCGTACTTAGTACATATTATGTGCTAAGCCCTTCTTTCTTCTACACCTTAATGGGTGTAGGTTCCTGCTAGGTCGCTTTCACTCTCCTTTAAAGAAGACTTGGATTGCTTATCTCCAAGTTGTGGTGAGTCCGCAAGTTTGAGGAAGGGATTTCCTATTTCATAGTTTCGTGTTGTATCTCGTATATTGAGACTTTTGTCGATGTAAACGGCTAAGTCCCAAACGTTGTATTCCTATAATTAGATGGTAAATGAGACAAAGTCTACATTTCCTACTTTCTTTAATGAAAAGTGAAGTCGGACTTCAATTGTAAAGTTTTAAAGTTCTGCGCATTATTTCTATGTCTTATGTAATGATGATGCTAGAGGCTTGTATCAGACCTCCTTCGACATCAAGTATGTCGTGTTACGTGTAGGGGCTAGTCTTGGGTCTTGAAAGATTTCTAGAGTTATAATTCCAAAAACCTCTTGGTTGCCCAGGTAGTTAGCTTCAACATCTAAATTGATATCTTGATCTTCACACATGTTTTTTTGTCCCACAATATTTACCTTTTAAGATTTGGAGACAATATGCTTTGTGATCTATTTGGGTCCTCATGTGTGCCATGTCTTGATCCTTTTTTTTCTTCTCTCTTCCTTTGTTTTGTTGAGTGTTCAAATGTGTACCCAAGATCTCCCACCTCTGCATCTCTAGTGTACTATGCCCTGTTGACAACTCTCCTAACAGTTGCATGCTCTGTGAGACAGTCTTCCTCATGAATGACCCTTCGCACACTGCATCAACAACAGGTTTAGTGACGAGTTTAAGTAACTATAAAAATCTTGTTTCAAATGCCTGTCGGTCAGATCACGGTTAGGGAATTTCTTCAACATTTGGTTGAATCTCCGGCAATATTCATGCATTGCTTCTCATGGTAGTTGCTTATGCGTACTTATTTCATCCTTCATTTATAGCTATTTTGATTCTAGATAGAATCGTTCCATGAAAGCTTTCTTAGACTCAGTTTAAGTTCTAATAGAGTTGTGTGGCATGTCATTCAACCCGTTAGTTGCTTGGTTAACTCTAGGGATCTCTTGTGACTTGCAGATTGACGTTAAGTTCATCAAATGCTGGTTTATATCATCACCAGCTGCACCCCTTAACATATATTTCAGATTCAGCAGTTGAATCATTGTTCTTGTGATTGTGATGTTAACACCTGTAGGTAGTGCAAGTAACACGATCGCTCCAGTAGCTCCAGATCCATCTAAATCAGAATAATCCTCTTCATACGTCATGTGTGTTGGATGTTGAGCTCTACCCTTTGGAGATATTAGTTGGCGTTGGGGAGGGATTAATCCATCCACTCCTCTATTTTCATCTACCACCCTAGGCTGGTTGTTCACAGCGTTCTGTTGAACACCTCTTGCAGCAGCTTCAGCTTCTAGTCCCAATCTTTGTCTCTGAGCCTCAAGTTCATGTGCATTACCATTTTCCCAATAGTCTTTCAAAGTTCTGGGTCGTAAGCGATTAATGGATTTCCTTTACTCCTAATATTTGGCATACACAATAAAACTCACCTGAAAGAGACAAAGACAAAGAACAAGAGGTAAATTTTGGAAATATAACTACCAATCGAATAAAAGCTAGTAAAACATTTCTAAATTGAAATTCCTCAGCAGCAGCTCCAAAATTTGATACGCCCAAAATCACACCTCAATTTAGAGGTGTAAATGGTCAATATCAATTTATATAACTCAACTTGAGTTGAGGTCTATCCCACAGAGAATTTCTTTTTTAAAGAAAAAGGTTTCACTGCCTCATTTATTTGAATGTTGTTATTAAACAAACAATGACGAAAAGTAAATTAGGTTTGGTCTAGATTTTATAGTTACTAAAACTTGCAGTAGAAATCCATATTAACGAATAACATAATATCACGTGATAAAGTTGATTCGGTTGATTAAGAGAAACCAGGATCGTGTTCATCATAACGTTAGTTCTAGCGTTCTTTTGTAATTAAGTTTCATGCAATTCAGTGTTTACAACATTTATGCGAGTTAATTTAATCAGACCCTTCTGATATACTGTGGTTTCACGGTATTTTTAATGCTTTTTCCTTAAGTTTAGTGTGTCCAAAAGACTTTTAGTACTTATTTTTATGTAAGTTTCTCTTTATTTGCAGGAAATCTGTCTAAAAGATGAATGCGGAGGTTTTTGAGCAAGAAATACAGAAAAGTACCACCTACGGAGCTTGTGACGGTTCGTCGTGCCCGTGACGGTCCGTAGGTGGCATCGTAAGTGCAGCTGCTGAAGGAAGATGGGAAATTCTGACCAAGTGTGGGGTTACGGAGTGCGTGACGGACCGTCGTAGCCATGACGGTCCATCCTGCTGGTTCGTCATGAAGATCAGAGAAGTAGTCCCAGTACCCAAATTCCAAGAGTTCAAGTGTTTTGGAGCGGAGACCCTCGACGGAGCGTTGTGCTTGTGACGATCCGTCATACCTGCCGTCGAGGGCAATGAAGAGAGCAGCAGAAGAAATTGCAAAGTATGGGACGACGGACCGTCGTGACCATGACGATCCGTCGCGAAGTCCGTCGACCCAGCCGCGTTTTGACAGATTTCCAGCAATTAGAGTCCTTATTTAATTAGGTTTTTATTTTTTATAAATAGTTCGAAAAACCTCGTTTTTGGGGTTAGACTCTGGATTATTTTTAGACTCTTTGTTAGACTCTGGATTATTTTTAGACTATTTATTAGACTCTTGATTATTTGAGCTTCTTTTGTGGATTATACTTGAGGATTATTGTTACACTTTTAGTGAATCTTTGTTCTTAAATTAATTTCAGTAATTGATTGTTGGTGATTTTTGTTGATTAATGAAGTGAACTTCTGGATTTTATTCTTTCTTATTTAAGTAAGTGCATGAGTTCTTATATTACATATTTGAATATTATTATTATGACTATGGGTAACTAAACTCCATAACTAGGGTTGGGGGAACCATAGGTGAATACAGAGGTAAAACCTAACTAAAATTACAATTCTAGAATAGTGTCTTGCATGTATTGATAATTCTTTCACTTAGAAGTCTTTTTAACGGATGGCTAACGTTAGAACTCGCCTTAATGNGAATAGAAAACCCCCCTTTTATCATTTTTGCTTTCTAAGGAAATAATCGATTGAACAATAGTTTTAATAGATTAAAGTTAAGTCTAAACTATTTTCCTCGTGGGAACGATCCCAACCTCATTAGTTGGGTTATTTACTTGACACGACCGTTTTACTTCTTATTGGAGAAGTAAGTTTGAGCGTATCAAATTTTGGCGCCGTTGCCGGGGACTGTAGCTTTTAGATTAACTTAAACTTATTATTATAGTTTAGTCAATATTTTCTTAATTTTACATTGTTTTATTGTTTTTGATTATTGCATAACCGTCCTCCTTGTATGCCAAATACACAAAGAGGAAGAGAACCCTTGTTTCCCGACGATCACGAATTAGAGCGTACACTACGGAACATGAATCGAAACTTAGGAATTAATGATGATGATCCAAACCAGAACATCCCAGCTCCGGTTGATGTTCATGGTCAGTTGTTACCCGATGCTCCGGGTGATCACCAACAGAGGGGACAAAATCCCGCTCCATGGCCCCAAGAATACTACAGAGGCTATGATAATATAGCAGACTCCGATGGGCCACTTGTCTTGCCCCCTCTACCACAAGGCCACACCTTTGTGGTAACTAGTAGCCTGATGCAAATGCTCACTGCCAGAGGTTTGTTTTCAGGGCTACTTTCTGAGGATCCACATGCCCATATAGCTAAGGTTAGGGCAGTGTATAAAAGCTGTGTAGGGAGGCCTGACTTGGACTTGGATGTAGTAGGGCTAAGAGTGTTTCCTCTCTCACTGACGGGAGAGGATGCTATATGGTTCATTGAGCTCCCATACAACTCAATTTTCACTTGGAACAAACTAAGGGACGTTTTCTTAGCACGCTTCTACCTGGTCTCCAGGAAACTAAACCACAAAGACAGAGTGAACAACTTTGTGGCACTACTAGGAGAGTCAGTTAGTAGTTCTTGGGATAGATTCACCTCGTTTTTTAGAAGTGTCCCAAATCATCGTATAGATGATGAGTCACTGAAAGAATACTTCTATCGGGGACAGAATGATAATAATAAAGCGGTGTTGGACACTATAGCAGGTGGATCTTATGGAGAGTGTCCTTATGCTGAGATTGCTGAAAAGTTAGAGAAAATCTCCCGGAACAATAAAGCGTGGAGTACTAGAAAGTCAGATACCAGGAGAAATACCTTCGCGGTGCAGTCCACTCACAACCCAGCCACATATGAGATTCGTGAAGAAATGGCTCAGATGAGAACTGAGCTTGGGTTGGTATTAAAACATATCGCTGGGGGTGCAGAAAAGATAAATGCAGTTAACTACTTATCTAAACGACCACCACGAAATGATGAATGCTATTATGCGAAGGAATCCTATGCGGTAAGCGAGCAGACGGGGGGTTTCCGACCGAGTGCCCAAGACTCAAATCAGGATAATTGGCGCCAAGGTCAAGGGAACCAAGGTCGGATCTATGGTAAGTATAACCGTGAGGGTCATTATGTCCGAGATGGAAACTACAACCGCGACAACAACTTCAACAGGGGTAACTATGGTAACAGAAATGATAGGAATGGGCCCTATGTCCCTCCTCGAAATCGTGAAGTTACTCCTAGGGATGGTGGAGATAGTATGGGGCGAGTTGAGGATATGTTGCACAAAATTATGAGGAGGTTCGATGCTAATGATGAGCACATTAAAGAGTTAAGGAGTGATTTAGCGGGTATTGGGCAGAAAATCGATACACATGCAATATCGATTAAGCAGATCGAGTTGCAAATGGCCCAATTATCTGCGACTGTGAACACACGGCAACCGGGCACTCTTCCTAGCAACACTGTCCGAAATCCGAAAAATGATGCACACTGTATGGCAATCACTACTAGGGGTGATAAGAAAACCATTGACCCACCTATGCCGTCTAATGAGGAAAAGGTGAGAAAGGATAATGATAAGGTGGTAGAGGGTAATGGTGAAGCAGAAGATAGCACTGGAAAAAATGCAGAAGTCCTAATAAAGGTAATTCCCATGCCTAGACCACCACCCCCCTTTCCTCAGAAATTAGTGAAAAAGACCGAGGATGGTAAATATCGGCGTTTTATAACAATGTTGAAGCAGCTTTCTATCAATGTCCGTTTGGTAGAAGCTCTAGAACAAATGCCCGGGTATGCCAAGTTTATGAAAGATCTGGTTACAAAGACAAGATAGGTAATTTTCGAGGATGATGATAGAATGCAGCATTGTAGTGCTATTGCTACAAGATCTCTCGTACAAAAGAAAGAAGATCCGGGTGCGTTCACTATTCCTTGTACAGTCGGGTCATTACATTTTGCGAAAGCATTATGTGATCTGGGGGAAAGCATAAATCTCATGACCCTCTCGATTTACAAGAAGTTGGGTTTGGGTGACCCAAAGCCCACTGCAATGCGGCTACTGATGGCTGATCGAACAGTGAAAAGGCCTATAGGGATACTCCACGATGTACTAGTAAAAGTGGAGTCGTTCACATTTCCGGCAGATTTTGTTATTCTTGATTGTGAAGTCGATTTTGAAGTGCCTATTATTCTTGGGAGGCCATTCCTTGCTACAAGTAGAGCCGTAGTTGATATGGAAAAGGGGCAGATGAGATTTCGGTTGAACAATGAAGAAGCGACCTTCAACATTTGTAGGTCCATGAGGCAGAGTGGTGAGCTCCAATCGATATCTGCTATATCCTACAAAGAAAAGATGAAGAAGGATAATGACCTAAAAAGTGAAAAATGAGAGTTTATGGTTGGGGATTTGGTGCTTTTACACAGTTCTAGGTTGCGTTGGCTTCCGGGCAAGCTCAAGTCCAAACGGACTGGCCCTTACTTGATTACCCAAGTATTCCCTCATGGAGCAGTTGAGTTAGAAACCAAGGAGGGAGTGCGGTTTAAGGTGAATGGAGAACGAATAAAACTCTATTTTTGGCATACTGCATCGGTGAATGAAGTGATAGAGGCATACCATCTTGATGAAGGCTGAGTAATCAAGTGTTGTCAGTCGTGCCGCGACGTTAACTCAGGCGCTTGTTGGGAGGCAACCCAATACTTATAGTTTTTTTTTTCTCTTTCTAGTAATGGTAGCATTTTCTACTAATGGGTTTTAAATTTGCAGGCACATCACCAGGAAATTCTATAGAAAATTACTCTGCAGCAGTCAATGACGGACCTATCGACGGCCCGTCACGAACGCGACGGACCGTCGCATAAATCCGTCGTACCAGGTACGTCTTTCTGTTATTTTCAAACTAGGGCACACGAGACGGACCCAATGATGGACCGTCACAACTGCGACGGACCATCGTCGGGGACTCGTCGCGTCATTAATGAGGCGTACCCGACTCGACCCGGCTGGGGGTTTTAAAAATTCTTAACATTTGAAACCCCCACCCCCTTCATTTCACCCCATTTCTTACCTCTTCCTCCCATTTCCCTCCCTTTTCAACTTCCAAGTTTATAACCCCCCTCTCTTACAACCGATCATTTTCCTAAATTCCCTAATTCCTAAAATTCACTATCTACTAGTCGGAGTCTGCCGCTGTGGTTCTTTACTTGATCACCAAGTACCTTCCTCGCTTGTTTTTTTCAAATTCTGAGGTATGTATCTCTGATTTCTACCCATTTTCATTGCATTTTTGTTTATCAATTAGTATTAGCCTATTTCTTATTGATGAGTTCATTCTTTAATACATATTCTGTCTGACCTAGGTTGAGAATCTTCAAAATTGCCTTGTTAAAACTCTAGAAATAGGTGCTTTAGCATTGCTAGTTTACTAGGTATTTGGTTTAGACAAATGTAGGTTCAAACACTAACAATTCTCTTTGGGTCATAGGGGATGAATGGGGCATCCCCAGTTCTGTCACTGAGTTACAGAATGAGACCCCAATGACGGACCGTTGTACCCACGACGAACTGTAATTGGGTCCGTTCCAACAGCCCTAACACCCCACTGTCCAATTTTCTCCAAGTGTCCACCAACGGACATATGCGACGAACCGTCGTGCGTTCTGGTTGTCGGAGACCCTGTTCCTAAGGGTCTCTCACTTTTTTCTAAGTTTCCTCCAACGAACATCTACGACGGACCGTCATACCCACGACGGTCCGTCCTGCAGAACCGTTATGACGGTCAGAGACCCCTCTCCTAAGGGTCTCCATACTTTTTCCAAGTATCCTCTAATGGAAACCAACGACGGATCGTCATACCCTCGATGGTCCGTTTTGCATAATCGTCATGACGGTCAGAGACCCCTCTCTTAAGGGTCTGCATACTTTTTTCTAAGTGTCCCACGACGACATCGACGATGGACCATCATAATCACAACGGTCCGTACTGCATATCCCATCATACTTGTCAGAGACTTTCCTTCGGGGTTCTCCACATAACATAGTTTAAGTAAGACACGACGGACCTTATGACGGTCCATCGTACTCACGACGAGCCGTCACCTTGTCAATCGTGTTTCACTATTACTATAGAAATGTCATTACATCTTAACTATTTTATTTATTTTGCGTGGTTTTGCTTGTCTTGTTTGCTCCTTCTAGTACTAATATTGATTCTTTACAGGTACTATCTATTATGGCACCAAAACAAGATCGAGTCTACGCACGCGGGCGATCGAAGTCTGTCGCCCTGTCTGCCCGCCTGGTCATTGGCTCTGATGATGAGTGTTACCCTGAGTACGTGCCCCCAGGCACTTCCACCCCATCTCGAGCTGCACGTGCTGCCAGAGCCACACCCAAAAAGGTGGCTTCCGGCGTAGTCACTACCTCCCAGTCTGATGAGGAGTGCACACTGACCGGCACACCTTCTGGGTCAGCTACTAATGAAGAATGAGCGTCTGTCTCCTTAGGAGTTTCGTGGTCGGAAGAAGCCTCCGGATCTGCTGAGGTCCCTGCACCCGCCACCGCTGCACAGTCTGCCTCGTCTGACGAGGCTGACAGTTCAGAATCCACACCCGGCTCACCGACTCGTGCTCTCACCGCGGTTACCGACCAGCCCAACCGGTGGTGTGTCGACGGGCAGTATCAAGTCTATTCCAATGCAAATTTTTTGAAAGACAAAGGAGTCATGACACGGACACTTACTTTGGAGTGGCGGGTCCTTACGGGAAGTCTCCTGACTATGCCAGAGATCCACAATCTCTTCACCAGACATCGACTGGAGTGGACAGCGCGTTCGTTGGGACGTTATAGTGAAGAGTTGGTCCGAGAGTTCTACGCCTCTTACGTGGCTACTCTCAGATCACAGATTGATAGGCGGGCTGCCCCCGCCAAGCAGGCCCCACTGGAGCATGTCCGAGTACATGGCATTCAGGTTGATATCTCCCTGCCTGCCATCCGCCGGTATCTATACGGCGAGGATGTTGATGCCAACCGGACCCCTCTCACCGCCGAGTTTGACTACCGGTGGCAAATTGTCAAAGATGGGCAGTTCCTGCGTGATCCATCGCTGAGAGAGACCACCAAGAGGTGGATGGCCATGCACTTGTCTATTGATGGAGAAGGTGCTGACTGGGTGACCGAGCCGAAGGGAGCCATCAAGAAGGCTAACCTAACTATCACGACGAAGTTTTTATGGTTGATTGTCCGCCACTGCCTTTCCCCCACAGCCGCTAATAATATAGTCAAATGGGATCGTGCAGTACTGATGGCTGCGATGATAGCGGGGTTTGAGGTGGACTTTGCTTGGCTTCTACAGGCGTTCATACACGAGAGGGCTTTTAAGGTCACAACTACTTACCCTTTCCCGTGCATGATATTTTCTCTATGCAGGTCCGCAGGTGTGCCTATATGGCACGTTGATCAGCTCAAAACCCCGCTGGGCACTGTTGATATCGGCCTCATCAGGTATGAGGCCAATGAGTTGGCGCCACGCAGAGGTCCCTGTCCAGAGTTGCCTCCACTTGGTGACAGTCTGGCTGATACGGTAGCACAGGCCCGCACGGCTACGCGGGCAGCTTCCACTGACACTACCCCGGTCGAGTCTATCCCGGGTAGTAGCACTGCCCCGAGCTCCTCTCGCTCAGCGCCTTTCCCTGCTCTAGTCCCGCTTGCTAGGGTCTAGAAATTAGAGGCACAGATGGCTACACTTCTGCATCACATCCAGCCCTGGATGCAGAGGTCTATTGCTGAGGCAGAAGAGCGCGTTGAGCGGAGAATGGTCCAGCATACAGAGCGGAAGATTGATGAGGTTCATCAGCGCTTGGACGCTTTTGAGTTGCGGGTGCTAGCCCGGCCAGCCCCTCAGGTGGATGTGTCGACCCTTCAGGCTGCGGTCGACAGTCTTCGCGCAGATATCGATATGATCTTAGAGGCTAGGGTGCCTGAGTCTGAGGCCCCTTCTGCAGAGCCTGCTGAAGACACAGTGATGGCGGCCCTATTCGCCACTTCAGAGATTCCACCAGCTCCCCCTCGAGAGCATGCCTAGAGGCGTAGGGGTCGAGAGGAGGATGAGGCTCGAGCACGGAAGAAGGAGCGCCGTGAGATGGAGGCT
>NC_028639.1:10092918-10099920 GCF_001406875.1 Solanum pennellii
TTAGAAATACATAACTTATCACTTTGCATGCAAGATACTAGGAAAGAATTGTTATAGTTAGAATTATCAAGTTATGAACCTGTGGGGAACACGTAAACCCTAGTTACTTTTATTAATTGATTAAACTCCAACATTTGAAGCTGTTAGTTGTGTCCTTTAATTTCGCTAGTTATTTTCATTTATTTAGAAATAGAAAAACCCCCCTTTATCATTTTTGCTTTCCAAGGAAGTAATTGACTGAAAAATAGTAATAATAGATTGAAGTTAAGTCTAAACTATTTTCCTCGTGGGAACGATCCCAACCTCATTAGTTGGGTTATTTATTTGACACGACCGCTTTACTTCTTATTTGAGAAGTAAGTTTGAGCGTATCACCTTCTCATTCTAATCAAAAAAGTTTCACTCATGTCCTCTCGGCCCTAGAGTGTTACTAATTTGTTAAGCTTTCTCCTAACTGATATTTTTCTCTCAAAAAAATGCCAGATTCAAGCTCATTCTAATACGTGCACTCATCAGATTAAAAAGATAACGAAATCTAAAACTACATATTATAACCACAGATTGTCTATCACTCGTTTTACGAAATTACAATTAAAATTACGTCATGGATTGCACAACCTAAGTCGTGGTATTTAGACCCTCATGATTTCATGTAAAAAATAAAAGATATTGAATGGAAACATGATAGAAAAGACTTACGAGAATCATCAAATCAACAAGTCACTTTAATAATTCAAAAATCAGAATCCAAACTTCAAACTAATTTCAATGTTGAAACTTGAAAATCAAAAACTAAGAATAATGAAAACTCGTTCGTCGTTCAAGATAGATAAAACATAAAAAAATGACCTAATAAATTCAAATAAGTGTTTTAAAAAGGTCCTGCTTGAAGTAGGACTGAAATTCAGGCAGCTTCACGGATAGTTTTACGACCCCTCAAGGGATTCACGGTCGGTGAAGCCCTCCGTGGTCCTTCCTTGGAGATTACCCCAAAAGTGGGTCTTCAATACTTGACACTAGACAAGGTACTTTGGAAACATCACGGACCGTCAAAAGGACCATGGTCCGTGAAGTTGTTCGTGATCTTCACTTGGAATATCCCAAGTTTGGGTCTTCAATGTCTGCCTACTAAAAAGGGCACTACGAACAGCATCACCAACTTCCATAGGGACCATGGACCGTGAAGTCATTTACGATATTCACTTGGACTTTCCCACACTTAGGCATGAAATGCTAGCACACTGGATTAGGACAGCGATCAACGCAATGGGTCGTCATGTAGACCACGACCCGTATAGGTTTCTGTGGTCTTAACTTGGCCCCCATCACCTTGCAACATCCCTTAGACTTTTCATTATTCCACACCACGACCTACACCATAATCCGTAGTGAATACCACGACCCATGAGGTTGTTCGTGGTCTTTACTTCCTTCAGTTCAACTTACTAACTTGTTCTTCATTTCTCCCTTCTTTCACTTTTCATGTGTTTCACGTGTACAAAAAATACCAAACACATTATATCCACTTAAATACACTCGGTTCTAGTATTAATTCTCAGTTTTCAAGCATCAAATGTGTCAAGATTTCGGGGCACATCACTTCCTGGTACCATCCAACAGAAGCCACTCACGGCCTGTGGAGTGGAGTGGACCACAGACTGTAGGTATAGTTCGTGGATGGGCACCCAAATACTATCTAAAATTCTTTGAACCATAGCCTGGACCAACGTAACATTGGTGGGTTCGCGGTTCATGGTCCAGAACCTAAATTTAGGAGTTTTTGACCATGGTCGACGGACGTGCAAGACGCACTTCAGACCATGGTTCATCGATTAGGATCCCTGAGTCATGGCTGGCAGTTAATATTTAGAGGATTCAGTTCTCTTCTAATTAGTCTAGCCTTATACTATGTCATTTTTCCTATGCCTAGGACCCTATATAAGTGGTTTTAACCCCCCAAAACATACCATTCAAGTCATTCTCTCAAATTCACCAAAAGAAAATGGGTTCTTCCTCTTCAAAATATTCCTCTCTCTAGAAGTTGGAAGAAGAAGATTGAAGTTAGGGCTCGAGGTCATATCTTCATTCCTCAATTACTTTTGGTATTTGATAGCAAGGTATGATGGATTTTCATCATAAAATCCTTGCATCCGAGGATCGCCTAAGTTCTCCAATTGAAAAGTAGAAATTCCCCAATTTTAATTGGGGTTTTGTTCTAATTTGGGGATGTTTATGAATGTTGATTCAACTAATTGAATTATGATTTATCATGCATGAATTGAGAGGATTACATGTTTTATGATGAATTTACATGTACCCATGTTTAACCCATATTTCTAAGATGAAGTTGATGTAAATGGATTTTACTCTATGAAAGGAGAATTTTTATGTGTATTCTTATAGGATAAATAAGGTATATTATGAATTTCGTTGAGATTGAAGCATATGTGATGAATATGATATGAATTGCTTTCAGAGTGAAGCGCATGTTATGAATTGTTGATTATTGATGTAACTATTGTGGAAGGGATCTTTTCCACCTGATTTTCTTATGTATGAATGTGAAAAGATTTCTCACATTGAATGATTCTAGGTTGTAAGCATTGCTCACTTAAAGTGAATTTAAGCTTAGGAACTATGAATATGATGAGGCTACAGGCAAGTACCCTTGTCATATGAAAGAAACACAAAGAGGCGAATACCCATGTCACGTAATGTTGGGACTAGAGGCGACTATCCATGATCCTATAGTAAGATCGACAAGAGGCGACTACCCATGATGCCATAGTAAAATAGAAAAGAGGCGACTACCTATGATCCTATAATAAGAGGACCATGATCCCAAGGTAAGAAGGGATAGAGGCAATTAACCATGTTCCCTTATAGTAAGGTAAGAGACGGTTTCCCGTGTCTTTAAAAGAAAGGTAGGATATGTTATGATAGGTGATGAACTTGGATTGTTGCTTGAGTTTGCCGTCCATGATAAGCAAGACTAGTGGCGGATTACCCATGCCTTTATTATGTAGGAATTGATGTTACTTTAAGAAGTATTTCTCATATGTGAAATGATTTATCATGTACATTGATTATGCTATATGACTTATGTTGTCAAACTCTTATGTTATGTTTATGCAAGTTATCATATTTAGTACATTTTTATACTAACCCTTACTCTTGTATACATTTCTTACCCAAATGTAGGGCTCGACATTCCCGACCCTCATCCCCGTGACTAGGATCTATAGTAGAAGAAGAGTTGAAATTAGTGAGTCCTCATTCATCCGAGGATATGGCCACTACTTACCTTATATTCTTTTCATTTTGAGTTTCGAACATTGATGTATGGGTTGCGTCCCAAGATCTAATTATATTAGTTGTTTTGAGATAAGTGTATTAGACTTGCGCTTCATTTTATAAAACTTTGGTTATGGTTTAAATTGTTTTAAATCTTACCGATTTCTATTATCTTGACTATGATAGCAAAGTGGATTATATAAGGCTTCTCGGGGTCTTGTATGCCATTTTACATCTAGGGTGCCCTTGGATCGTGGCAGCAACACAATACAATTCACAGCCTAAAGTCATGCTATGATCCCATCCCATAGCCTAACACAAAAAAAAATGATCAATTACTCAATCCCGATCTAGGAGAAGAATGGTCGAACTATATTGATAGAAATTGAATTGGGGGTAAAATAGTTGAAAAAACACTTCAGAAATTAAAAAGGTAAAATCATATTTATTTTTTAAAATTGATAATCATGTATTACAAGCAAGAGGAGTTCGTGGTTGAAAAATCCTATTAAAGACAAGCAAGAATCGAGCTTTAAATCAAGAATTTACTACTACTTTTCAACTTTGGCAGAAAACCCCCAAAATTCACATTTGAAATGCAGTATATATGAGAAATTTCATAAAAACTTTGTCAAAATCAATTTACTCACAATACAAGGACCTTAAATCCCAAGAATCAGTGAAATTCATTCCAAATCGACCTACAAATCAATAGTTTTTTTATTCATTTACTTTAGGGTTTAAAATCTTAACTTAATGGATAGAAATCATGAAATATAAAAGAGGATTCTCGGGAAAAGAGTAAATATGATTAGAAATATGTACCCGATGATTATGGGGGAAAATGCATCAAAGACCATCTCAAATCGACTTTTTTGGCTCGCAAAATGTTAAAATTACGAAATAGATTTGAATAGATATTTAACTCAGTGATTTTTTTCGTCACTAAAATCCATATTTCATAGCTAAAAATCTTTTCTTTTTGCCACTAAGAGTGTGCATCAGCAACCTTGAAAACATCCTTTTGAGCCTTGAAACTCTTTTGTAATCCTATAAACACGTACCAATAGTGCAAATTCATCATAAAACATATTTTGAAACCAATTGAATCATAAAATTTCAATAAGAAGATGGATATGAATAAAATACCCCCTAAAAACCATTTAAGCAAAAAAATTACTTTTTACCTAAATATCCAAAGTCAATCATATAAAAAATTTTCAACTCAAAAAGAGCAAAATCACCATTAACACATTTGATCACATCGGGGACCACACCAACCATTCCCCCAACTCAAACCAAACATGGAAAATCTAAGAGGAAGGGTAAAATGTTCATTTAAAATTAAAAACAAGTTTACAAGAAATGAGACAATACATCCACATTCTACGGTCAATTGAAAATGCCGCATATCGTGCCTAATTCCTAACCTCAATTTCTTTGGAATATGTTTACATTTACTCAAAACCATAATGATTAATCTTTGCACCTCCTAACCAGGGAAACTACACATGTCTAAACTATCTCAATTTCACTTCTCATATCTTATCTTTCACGGGAGTCACTCTCGTCTTACTCCAATAACTTCATTTTTTATCTTATCTCTTTTGGTATGCTTATTTGATCAACATCCTCAACTCTGACCTCTATCACTCTCATCCTCTTCTACCTATGTCACTCTCATCCAGGGTTGGCTCTTGCCTTTGCAAAATAAGGCTTATGCCTTTGGCCCCAAAAATTTGGGGGCTGCAAATTTTTATTAAAAATAAACTGTGTTAGAATTTTTATAGAAAAAATGGATTATTTATGATAAAAAGTATATTTTTAAAAAATGTATATTATTTTACTCAGCTTAACATATGTTGTCCTTCATTAAAAATAAGAATAAATAGTTAAGAGTGTTGAACAAAGAGAATTACACATTTTTTATTTCGTTTCAAACATTACAACAAACATATAAAATGATGTAATTCGCTTTCATCTTCTTGAATCAGATTATGTGGTTCTAACTCTTATCTTTATTTAGTATTTGTCAACTCTACTTATAGGATTATGTTAACAATTCATATAATAATTATCTCACTAAAAGGATGTTTTTCAATAATGAGTTGATAAAATCTTACCTAAAATCAATAATTCAAAAAACAACATTAGGTACTAATAATTTTCATCTAAAAAGTGTAAGGAAAATTAATTTTGAATAAATACGTATATGAAATTTGTTTAAATTTTAGGCCTCAAATTGAAATTTTGCTTTAAATCTCCAATAGGTTGAGTCGCCCCTGCTCTCATCCTCTAAAGATGAGGGTTCTTTACCGGCTAACACTATGTTAAAAAGTTTATTTCCAATAAAGATAGTTGGTATAATCATTAGTTTATAAAATTTATCTTTTACACTAGGTGGCACATTTTTATCACACAAGACATCGAATATAAATCTTTATTATTATGTTTTTTAGTTGAATCTTATTGACATGAAATTTTTGTTGGTTTTCCTGACACGATTTGTTACGGTGATCTATTTAAATATTTGTTCATTTCCTTAAAAATATTTACATTGCTTATGCATATACTCCAACCATGTCAATCAAAAAACCTACTTCAATATTTTCTTCAAAAATGACTTATTAAATAAGATACTAATTATATATCCTCCATATCAAATTGCATCACATATAGACATCCATATTATACGGCTTTCTCATCTAGCAAAGGTACATTTTGTTGGAAGTTACGTTGCTCTTTCATAATTGCCAAATCAAGAAACCAGTAATGATGTCTCATTCCATTTATCCTCGTGTGAGTATTGCTTATGATATAAGCAATATTAAAAATAATTCACTCTTTAAGAATACGTAAAAACTTAATTCCGACATTGTATATGGTTGAAAGAGTAAATAAAAATGTCATTTTCTGTTCGCAATTGAGTGCACTCAATATTGAAACCATAATTTTTTGGGCTTACCGTTATTATCCCCTTATATTCAACAATAGTTGTCCATTATACTAAAACCAGTAAATTTTAGGAATAGCAAACATGAAAATCATGTTAGCACTCTATAGCGATAATTTTGCTATTTTGTGCTCCATTGTCAAACTATGTTTGTTGTGGAGAATTTGATTTTGTATAAATCGCGGTGATTTGTATAAAAATTGTGTTTATATATGTATATGTTCTTTGTGTTAGGCTAGAATGGTGAGCGAGATTGGAAGAGATCAAGGAGAGAGGGCATAAATAGATAGAGGTGAATTGTATATATATATCGATTAGATAAGTGTACATATGTTACTACTATGTGCATATATATATTAATGATTGTGTTTGTATATCACCATAAAATTTGAAGTCGTATACAACTGAATTAAGTTAAAATATTTGTCACGACCCAAAACGAGCCGCGAGTGGCACCCACACTTATCCTCCTATGTGAGCGAACCAACAAATCTAAACCCCAACGTTTACCAATATTTCAACCATAATGAACAAAATATAATGCGGAAGACCAAAACTCATTAATATAACCAATAAATAAACTTCTAAAGTATAATACTTATAATCCCCAAAATCTGGAAGTCATCACATCAAGAACATCTATCCTCAAATTACTAAGTCTAAGAGTAATTAAGAACTAAAATACGTAAAACGGTGGTCCATGTCCGAACTTCAAAGACATCAAGACGCGAAGAAGAGAATCCAGCCCGAGCTAG
>NC_028639.1:10109920-10113144 GCF_001406875.1 Solanum pennellii
TATATATATATATATATATGTATATATATATATATATATACATCATAAGTAAAAAGTAGACATACTTTTTTAGGAAAATAAACACTTCGAGTACAACTAGGAAGGCTAGAAAGATTTTCAAAGTTTATTCTTTACATTCTTTATTTTTACTTTTTTGGCTTCTTTTAAATGTTATAAAAATAAAATTAACGAAAGTTTTTGTAGCTTTACCAGCATTAATAATAAAATAATTGAAATTAACAAAAAAATAATCTATAATTAAGTGTTAATCTAATTCATTTGTAGTAGAACAAAAATGTTTATACAGATACATATATAAATATAAAAAGTTGAATATAAAAAATGTGATGCGGCTTAATTAAACATAGCAATCAAATGCAGTAAAATCCAAATTAAATCTAGCAGCCCACTATCTCTCAATTACTAATACAAGTTTATTTACGGTAAATACTCATTTACGCATAATTAATTCCCTTAATACTCATTTTTTTTATCATCCAAATTCGTTATTTACTTCAATTTTATGTTACTATTCTTTTTTATTACTATAAGTACTAAAAAAGGAAGTCATTTCTACCGCATAACATTCTTTCTTTTTCATTTCTAAGCGTTCTATTCAATTCTTCATTACTATTAATGTGCTCCTTCATTTGAACTCTTTTTCCTAAAAAAGAAGTTATTTCGTAGGTTCTTCTTTCTTTGTTTTCTTTTGCCATAATTATTTATTTTATATAGTATTTTGGTGCATATTTTTTTTTGTTAGGAAATAAAGTACAATTTTCCCTCACTTCTGAGAAGTATTTGTCCTAATTCAAGATTGAAAACATGTCATAGTAATATATCATTGTTTGCTACTTTTATTATTTATTGTAAGTTTGTATATAGTTATACTATGAATTTCAACGAATTTTTTTGTTAAAAAAAAAAGGAAAATGCCCTATTATAAGTGGTAGGAATAATTATATTAATTTCATATTGAATTTATGTAATTCTTACAACTTTGTAGAATATATTATTATCAGTATTGTATCAAATTTTGTTACTTTTTTTTTTCATTTATTGCAAACTTGTACATAATTAGTGTTGATTGGAATGTAATAACTTTTTTTGGAGTAAATGTCTTATTGTAATTTTAGGAATAATTATATCAATTTCATATTGAGTTATGATTATTATTTCTATATATTTATAAATAAATAAAAAAGATTAGACGAATTTGTATTTGCTCCCAAAACAAATGATTGACTTTTTTTTTAAATGTGAATGTTTCTTTTATCTCAAAAAACATATAAAGTTAGGCAAAAGAAGAATGACATGATGTGTCTTTTTAATAAGAAAATCATTCTTTTCAATATCATATGCAATTTAAAGTTTAATTAATAGAACTCAATCTATGATGGTTATTAATAGCGCTATAAGACGAAAATTAGCAGATTTTGGTTGTTTTGATTTTACCCTTACTTTAAAAGATATTTTAAAGCAAAAGTTCAAAAAATAATAATAATTCAATATCATAATCGTTATTTCATAATTTCACTAATGTACTAACTTTTTTATTTGATTGTCGATATGGGCAGATTTACATTTTCAATATTCTAACTTTTCTATTTTTACATCTTAAAATCATATTAGATAGTTTATATAGCTGTAAACGATAAAATTTGCGTCGAGAAAACAATAATTAAGAACGAAAAATTATAGCAACAATTGATTTTATTATTTCAAATGTGAGTGTTACAATCTCTATGATTTCTCTGAATTCGCATTTTCAAATATATATTCAAGGGCTTTAAAGCTTGTTCTTGAATCTTTAATGAACTTGAACTTTATCTTGATCTTGACTTTTATTTGAATTCAAGGACTTCGAGTTTGTTCTTGAATTCGATGGTCTAGATCTCGATCGTTTTTGAACTTCAATGCTTGAATTCTCAAACTTGTAGCTTTGAAGAGAATTAAATGGTGTTTGTACCACAGATTTTCTCTAGCTTCTTGTTTAGAATTTTCTAAACTCTTTTCTGGATTATGAAGACCCCTATTTATAGTTTTAGAACAGAGGAGTTGCGATTGGAATAGGATTTCGTTCGGCCAATCAGATTTAAGTGACATGGCATATGGGCTTTATGGAGCGGGCTTGTCATCTTTGAGACATGTCACGATTCTATTGGTTTTCTTATTTGACTTGGCATGCCACATCATTTGCACACGTGGCGCCAATATGGGTTGTAGAATGAGATGGAATTGAGCTTAACGAATTGGGTTCATTCATTGTAGCCCAAATCAATTAATTTAGACTTTAATTAAATCCATAATTATTGGACTTAAATATTTAACTCAATTATATCGATCCACAATATTTATTTGGATTAATATATTTATAGATTTAATATAATTCGAATCATTTTGTAAATTTATATTTTAATAAATTTTAAATGATTATAATAGCGTTAAATAAAATCATTTTATCTTTTAGGCTTATTATAAAAATATTATGTTATTCTTTTTTCATTTTTTATTTAAGTTGATATTATACATTAATTTAAATGAGTAATCTAATTTCCTGGCATCTTACACACTCATTCGATAATATATATATATTGAAAGAGTTGGTTTTCGTTCTTGTGGAATCAAACTAAATGGAAGATGAATTAATATGAATATTTGATAGGAAGATAATTAGTACAAAATAAAAGTCAAAGATTGTATCTTGGTAGGTGAAAGTTAGGCAAACCATAAAATGGTTTGCTAACAAGTCAAAGATTGTATCTTGGTAGGTGAAAGTTAGGCAAACCATAAAATGGTTTGCTATCTTAACCTTGACAATTTTGACACATAGTGATGTCATGGATGACATCAATAGGATTATTTATTCCTATAAATAGGTAGCTCTTAATTCATTTTCAAATCATCCTTTCACTTGCCTTCTCACCTTCTAAGGCATTGTGTTATCTCTCTTGTAGTATTTCACTTATATTCTTTGTATAGTGAAATAAATATTGGTGCAGTTGTTCTTTGGTGGACGTAGGATCATTTTGATCCGAACCACGTTAAATATTGTTGTTCTTCCTTGTTCTTTAGTTTCACGTTTCCGCTAACAATTGGTATCAGAGCAAGGTTCTGTCTGAGTATGCTCTGTGGTTGCAGCACAGTCTGAACTTCCACATCAGAAAAGGATTACTTTGGTTTTCTGTAGTTCCAAATACATTGTAGTAGAAAAGGAAGAACAA
>NC_028639.1:10114382-10130906 GCF_001406875.1 Solanum pennellii
AATATCTGGAAAATCCAGATGATAGCGTTACTGCGGAGGGAAGGTTCAATCCATGCTATTGACGGAAAGTACCCCGATAAGATATTGGATTCCGACAAAGAAAAGATTGAAGGAGATGCATTGAGTGCAATCCAACTGTCCTTTGCACCTAACGTACTTTGTGAAGTGAGTACAAGTACCGAAGAGACGGCCAAAGAGTTATGGGAAAAGCTGGAAGGGCTTTACCAGGACCAGTCAGTGACAACAAGGATGTTGTTACAACGGCGTCTTCATACATTTAAGATGGATTCAGGTACTTTGTTGCAAGACCATCTAGATGCGTTCAATAAACTTGTGATGGACTTACAAACTGCTGGAATTAAAAAGGACGAGGAGACACTTGCATGTTCTTTACTATTTTCATTGACTTCAAAATATCGTGATATTGAGAATTCAATGATGTATAGCAAACAACCTATTAAACTTGAGCAAGTGCGGCAAGCACTAAACTCTTGCGATGTGCGGATGCATTTTGAAGGAGACAAAAGTGACGAAGCTAGTGGACTCTTGGTAAGAGGTCGTACTAGCCAAAAGGGAAGGAGCAAATCGAAGTACAGATCAAAGTCTCGTGTGAACAAAAAGAATGCGGAGTGTTGGGGCTGTCACAAGAAGGGGCACTTTGAACGAGATTGCCCTATGTCGAAGTCCAAAGAAAAGGCGAGTGCATCCATTGTTGAGAAAGTACATGATAATGATGATGATTATGTACTAACAACATCATGCAATAATGGAGTCTATGACAACAAATGGATCTTAGACTCTGGTTGTACTCTGCATATGACATTCCGAAAAGATTGGTTCAGCAGCTATGAAACAAGCAGAGGAACTGTATTAATGGGCAATAATGCAACTTGTAAAATAGTTGGCATTGGTTCAGTTCATGTTCGCTGCCATGATGGAATCATGAGGACTATTACAGAAGTCCGTCATGTTCCTGATCTAAAGAAGAATTTGATCTCCCTGGGTACTTTAGATAAACAAGGCTATAAGTACATGAGTGAAGGAGGAACTATGAAAGTGACTAAAGGGTCTTTAGTCATGTTGAAGGCCAAGCTGGAGGATGGCCTCTACACACTTGCGGGAAGCACCATTATTGGCTCTGTAAATGCATCTACAGTGCAGTTATCTAATGATGACAAGGCAAAATTATGGCACATGAGACTAGGCCATATGAGCGCACGAGGATTGGAGATGTTGAGCAACCGCAACCTTTTGAATGGTGAGAAGATCAGCACACTTGAATTTTGTGAGCACTGCGTCTTAGGGAAGCAGAAAAAGGTCAGCTTCAGCACTGGCAAGCACAAGACGGGAGGGGTGCTAGACTACATCCATTCAGATTTATGGGGTCCCTCTAAGCTTCCATCAAAGGGAGGAAAGAGGTATCTTCTCACATTCATTGATGATTTTTCACGAAAGGTTTGGGTGCGTTTCCTGAAGACAAAAGGTGATGCTTTTGAAGCATTTAAAGAGTGGAAGATTTTGGTTGAAAATCAAATTGAGAGGAAAATCAAGTATCTTCGCACGGACAATGGCTTGGAGTTTTGCAGTGAAGAGTTCAATGATTTCTGCAAGGTTCATGGGATCGCAAGGCATAAGACGGTCAGGCACACACCACAGCAGAATGGAGTTGCCGAGAGAATGAACAGAACTCTTCTTGAGAAGGCTCGTTGTATGCTCTTACAAGCTAAGATGTCCAAAGTATTTTGGGCTGAAGCAGTTCATACTGCTTCTCATATTGTCAATCGGTCTCCAGCATCAGCGATTGACTTTAAGACTCCGAATGAGGTCTGGTCAGGTGAACCCTCTAACTATTCATACTTGCGAATATTTGGGTGTCCAACTTATTATCATGTTAATGAAGGTAAGCTTGAACCAAGGGCTAAAAAGGCCATATTCGTAGGGTATGTTGATGGAGTAAAAGGGTACAAACTATGGTGTTTGTCTTTACTCAAATTTGTAGTTAGTAGAGATGTTACCTTTGATGAATCCTCTATACTTGATCCTCGTAAAGTTTCTATGGAGTTATCTAGAAACGAGAACAACGAGCAGGTGGAGCTACCGGTGGAGCTTACCAAGAAACGGGATCAAGAGACTCAAAGTGATGAGTCAAAAGATGCAGAAGAACTTGCTTCCAATGAACCATACACAATTGCGAAGGGAAGGGACAAAAGGCGGATACGGAAACCGGAACGTCTTATAGAGCAAGAAAATCTGATTGCACAAGCGTTCGTAGCTGCAGAAGAAGAGATTAAGGATCTCGAGCCCTCTTCGTATATTGAAGCAACTTCTTGCAAAGATGCTGCACAATGGCAGTTGGCCATGATGGAAGAGATGGAGTCTCTTCACAGAAATGAGACATGGGTCTTAGTTAAAAGGCCAAAGGGGATGAGGACAGTTGGATGCAAATGGGTCTACAAAAAGAAAGAAGGTATTCCAGAAGTGGAAGCTGCTAGGTTCAAGGCGAGATTGGTTGCAAAGGGTTTCAGTCAGAAGGAGGGAATTGACTACAATGAGATCTTTTCTCCAGTCGTGAAACATAGCTCAATTCGCGTGCTGCTAGCATTGGTTGCACAATTTGATTTAGAGCTTCAACAGCTTGATGTCAAAACTGCTTTTTTACATGGTGATCTAGAAGAGACAATCTATATGGATCAGCCTGAAGGTTTCCTAGCTGAAGGAAAAGAAGACCATGTATGCCAACTGAAGAAGTCTTTGTATGGTTTGAAGCAATCCCCTAGACAGTGGTACAAGAGGTTTGATGCATTCATGACTACACATGGATTTTCGAGGAGTGCATTTGATAGTTGTGTGTATCACAAGAAGATGTCTGGTAACTCTATGATTTATCTTTTGTTGTATGTTGATGATATGCTTATTGCTGCTAACAACATCACAGAGATAAATATTTTGAAGAAACTGTTGAGCAAGGAATTTGACATGAAGGATCTAGGAGTTGCAAAGAAAATCCTTGGAATGGAAATTTCAAGAGAAAATGGTGTTGTACATCTTTCTCAGAAGAGGTACATCCGAAAAGTTCTTGAAAGATTCAATATGGATATGAGCAAGCCTGTAAGTACACCTTTAGCTTCTCATTTCAAGCTTTCAGAGTTACAAATGCCTCAATCTATGGATGAGGTGGAGCATATGTCAAAGGTTCCTTATGCGAGTGCAGTTGGTAGCATTATGTATGCTATGGTATGCACACGTCCAGATATTGCCCAATCTGTAAGTGTAGTAAGCAAGTACATGGCAAATCCAGGAAAAAGGCATTGGGAAGCTGTCAAGTGGATATTGAGATATCTCAAAGGAGCTCCTGATGTTGGCCTAACCTTTCGGAAAAGTGAAGGTATTTCAATTCTCGGTTATGTTGATTCTGACTATGCAGGGGATCTTGATCGAAGGAGGTCCACAACTGGATACATCTTTACTCTCGTTGGCAGTGCCGTTAGTTGGAAATCGACTTTACAGTCGATTGTCGCTTTGTCTACAACAGAGGCAGAATATATGGCAGCAACGGAGGCAGTGAAAGAAGCTATCTGGTTGAAAGGTTTGGTGGCAGAATTGAGTTCAGCTCAGCTTAAATCAATTCTAAAATGTGATAGTCAAAGTGCTATTCATTTGATTAAAAATCAAAGATTTCATGAGCGCACCAAACACATTGATGTCAGATTTCATTTTATTCGAGATGTCGTAGAAAAGGGAGCTATCAAGGTTGAGAAGGTTATCACAGACGATAACGCTGCAGACATGTTGACCAAAATAGTCCCGCTTGCCAAGTTTGCACACTGCAAGGACTTGGCGGGAGTATGATGCAACTCTAAGAGAACAACTGCTAGGTGGAGCTGGTATGTTCAACAAAGGTTTGATTCTTCTTGTTTCTTACAATGGGATTGCCCAGTAAGCTTAGAAGTTTTGGCCGGAGTTGTTTATACGCATGCTTGGAACACAAACCAAGGTGGAGATTGAAAGAGTTGGTTTTGGTTCTTGTGGAATCAAACTAAATGGAAGATGAATTAATATGAATATTTGGTAGGAAGATAATTAGTACAAAATACAAGTCAAAGATTGTATCTTGGTAGGTGAAAGTTAGGCAAACCATAAAATGGTTTGCTATCTTAACCTTGACAATTTTGACACATAGTGATGTCATGGATGACATCAATAGGATGAATTTATTCCTATAAATAGGTAGCTCTTAATTCATTTTCAAATCATCCTTTCACTTGCCTTCTCACCTTTTAAGGCATTGTGTTCTCTCTCTTGTAGTATTTCACTTATATTCTTTGTATAGTGAAATAAATATTGGTGCAGTTGTTCTTTGGTGGACGTAGGATCATTTTGATCCGAACCACGTTAAATATTGTTGTTCTTCCTTGTTCTTTAGTTTCATGTTTCCGCTAACATATATATATATATATATATATATAAAAATCTAAATTCTAAAGGATCATGTAAAGACAATTACTGTCTCTTATATAAAATTATTATACTAATTAATATTTAATTATATTTATATTCTCTTTGTATCATTCTATGTGATACCTTTTGACTTGATAAGGTGTTTAAGAAAAAAACTTTTAAAAGTGTGGTAAAATTTAATTAGATAAAATAATATTTGTGGAAATGAACAATGAAGAAAAATGTGTCACATAAAATTAAATAGACAGATGAAGTACGATTTTTAGGACGCTGCGAAGCACGGCCAGTTACACTAATATGTAATAAATATTGAGACAAAGAAAGAAATAAAGAAAAGACTTTAAATTGTTATGATTTGAAACTAAAAATATAATCGATATAGTTAGATATCATTCCATTTCGCAATTTATGTCATATGAAAAATTAAAATTAAATAATTATTAAAAAAAAAAGCGAGTTAAATAAATTGAAAGAGAGAGAAAATAACATGTGTATGTGTTGAATGAGCGTGTAGGATAATTCAATATATCTTAATTATTAAGAAATATATTCAATTTGCATGGAGCCCCAATTTATGGCGGAACATTTACTGCCACAAAAATATTATTTAATTTAAGGTGTCTTATCCAATACCAACCTTTTTATCTTAATTATTAAGAAATTTTCTATTGCCGGTGTGATTGATATTTGACGGTGAGGAGCAAATGAATGTGAAATCAGTAATCTGTTACTAAATCTGAAAAGTAGTGGAGAAGGTTGCTAAATTAATTTGAATTTATAACATGGTTGTTTAGTATAGTGCATAAAAATAATGTATAATAAAATGTATTAATAATATTTATATTAGTAATGTTTGTATTAATTACGCTTATCTTAGTTATACGTAGAATATTGTTATGCTTTGTTTGATTTGGTGAATTAAGAAAACTAAGCATTGTATAAAGTGTTTATTTACAAAAGCATCCTCCACAATTATGGTGGAAAATATGTAAAGTACTATTTTGAGTGGTAATTAAGTTTTTAATCATGCTAATGCATGTATAAATTTTTTGTATTATTAATACCTAAAAATTTATGATATTAGTAATGCACAAAGCTAATGCAAGTCATTTTTATTAATACACTTTACCATACAACACACATCATTATTTAATTTGAAAGAGTGTAAAAATATTTGAATTTATTTTACGAAAGGTCTTAGTAGGGGAATACGTTATCTATTAAGTAGGGTTTTATATAAAATACTATATCATTTGATGGTGATAATTTTGTATATCGAAAAGGACAAGCAAGTGATATATCTATTTTCTTCCGTTGGTTCATACACGAGAGGATTAGTCTTCTTAATCTTGATCAGAAATAAACAATAACAATGGTACAGTCTAATTGTATTGGTAGAATTTGAAAAAAGATATGACTGGCACAAACCTTATTTTTAACTAAAAAAATAGAGATGTTGACTCTCGACTAAAGCAAAACAAAGCTATCCCAAAAAAAATGCAAGCGAAGAAGTTATAACAAAATACTTATATTAAGTAGCCTGAGTTCAAATCATGATTTCTTAAAGTTGGCATCAAAATTTACTTAGATACCTCAATTGATTTAATGTTTATTTTAGACAGCTGATGTAGAATCCCGCTTTGTTATTTTAAAATTTTTTTGATAATAAGCAAAAAGTTAAAGGATAGTGTAATACACTCGTTGATCACATGACAAACAACAAATTAAATGATTGCATGTGTAATTTCAAAAGTTAAAATTATTTTTAAATCTATTTAGTAAATAACATAAAAATATTATTCTAAAAAAATCAATTTACCCCCCCCCCTTCCCCGGAAGGTAATTATATGTCCAACAATTTTTTAATTGTTTTTATCAACTTTTTAAATTGTTTCGATCTCTTTTTTTCTTTCGTTTTAGTGTTTCTTTGTGGAAAGAAAAAAGAGGGAGGAAGAAGGAAAGAGAATAAATATGAAAGATGAGTGTTGATATTCATTTTTCGGTAAAAAGGATCGAGGGATGTGATTGTAGATTTAGAAAAGTAATACAATGAAGAAGAAGAAAAATGACTTGAAGACGGATAAATTCGAGCTTCATTGAAAGAGTTTAAGCATAAAAAATTATGACTCAGACCGTCGTGGTTGACACGTTCACACTAACCATCCGATGAGAGAACCATTACTACAACCCACACAAACATATTTTATGAAAATTAAGGCATCTAAAGATACGGAAGCAGGTTTAAATGACAATAATAAAGGAGTCCCCATAAACTCCAAGGTTTTAACAAACAACTAACCACACTAATGCGGAAGAACAACCCCTAGAATCATAAAGTTATTGTACCAAAACTCTACTAACGACAAGTCTAAGAACAAGGGGTACAACCCCAAAACTAAATAACACCTTAAAAGAAAGTATGAGTCCGAAAAGAATGGACTTAAACAAGAAAGATCTATGGCAGCCTAAACGAATTGGTTCACCCTTGAATCAGGTCACACTCAATAGTCACCTAGTTGAAATCTATCAATAGCCACATGAAGATGCCTTGTACTCAACAAGGAAAGAACAAGTGCAGTATCAGTACAGAACCGCTGTGTATCGGTAGGATCACGCGGCTATCCCACTAATTGGAACATACATAGGTCAACACAACATAATAATAACATGCATAAACCGAACATATATAATATCATCATAACTTATCAACAACGAATAATTTCACATTTACCCACATATACAGTTATCTCGAAGCAATGGTCTTCTCATGGAACCCAAGCCCAAACTGTTACATATCGGAACGTGGTACCCCATCCAATGTATATGTCAGAACATGGCAATCAATCCAATGTTTATATTGGAACATGGAACCGATCCTATATTTATGTCAGAACATGGCAATCGATCCAAGTTAGTATGTCGGAACGCAACAAACGATCCATTCAACAAGACACAGTCAAAATCACAAGTATATACTCAAGATCATACAATTAAATCATGATTCATGACATTAATCATTCAGCTATCTCGTTTACAATTAGTGTGATCAATAATGCAATATTCGCATACATACACGTATTATAATGAAGCAAGAGTAAACATAAATCACACAATCATGAAATCACAACCATAACATATCTCGAATCCAAGGTTGAATCCCCTAAGGCACTTGAATCTCCCTTTTCGAATTCTATTTGCTTGTTCTAGGTCTACAAACAATTTATATACGCAAGGATCAACAATAAAAGGTCCATTTATCCAGATTATAACAAACCTAGTAACCCTAGACAAAACACAAGATCCTAATATTCAATTTAGGGCTTTTTCCCCAATAGTAATTAACCAAGAAACCAAGTTCTACAAATCGAAAAATGGATTAGGGGAGTAAGATCCTTACCTTTAGTGATAAAAGAGGTGGAAAACCTTCAATATATATCCCTAGGTCATTTCTTAGCTCTCACAAATGAACTTTGTAGAAATAACATCTTTGGGGAGTTTTACCCTATTTAAGTCACGACTGTCCTGCTACGGTGGAACCCATCCCGCTACAGCGGCATGCACGGAAACAAAATGTTGGAATTTGAGTTCGAATCCCCCATTTCACCACACACCTTCAACACTTGACATTCAATGCTAAGATCAATTTCGGGAGTTCCACTCGCCCAAATTCAATTCAGGTAAGTCGTACGGGTTCCTTAACGTCTTAGCTATCTACTCATGTGATCGAATTCATAATTACATAAGCAATTGTTACAAGATTTCCCTAGACTTTAATGACTCTAATTTCGTCCAAATTTGGACTAGGTTGGAGAATTTCAAGTTACTATTCAAAAGTTTTCTGGTCTCAACTCTTTCCTTATTGGCTTTTTCCTGACGACGAAAATCAGGTCGTTACAATAGATACCAATTTACCCGTCACTCGTAGCTGAGTGATCAACTAGGAAAGATTGGATAGTGTGGAGTAGTATCTGAAACGCCGAATTATTGAGGATAGTTGTCTCGCATGTCCTTCGCTTCCGGACATCGTGATCAAGAATTTCAATCGGTTCTTCTTCATATCGAAGGTTTTATTTAACAAAATTGAGTCTCACTTTATGATATAATCTTCGTCTCCAGCCAACCAATAGAGTACCTACACATCCTTTTATACAATGCCTCAATGAAGTCATCACCATACTCGAGTGATAATGTATGTACACTTAACTACAAAAAGGTTATTCCCAATAACTACCAGAGTTGATTGTACACATGTCTACAACATGTTATCAAGGATTTTGACACAAGCATTAGGACGAATCCTTTCTCACATAACCATGACAAAATTCTAATACGCGCTACAATTAGAGTTGGACCTGAACCAACTACCACGCACTCACAATACTCAAACAATTCTAATTCTTATCAACATCTCCTTCTCTCAACATAAATTTTCATGATCTTAAGTTATGAAAATTTAATGTTTAGACATCAAATACTCATCGAGGATATGCCCAAGCATACAAGCCCTCCAACAACACTATCGAAATGTTAGATTTAGTAATTGTAGATTACCTCTCAAGAACAATAGAATTGGACCCAGTGATCCCTACGTCTAACCACACATAATCTATATATGACCTCGATTAATAAATAAATATAAAGATTTTCAAACAATCATAAATACGCATGGTATCTCTTCTATATACTCTCATAAGCGAGATGGTACATGTAAAATCATTGAAATAAAAACACCACATAAGTCATCTGAAATAACCAAATATTTTCAAATCATACCACTCAACCAAAAGAACATCACAAGATCGGTACACAAGATCCACCATTAAAGATCCACCCACAAAATGAAAACACATGTGTGTATATCTAGTGCATCACACTCACAACCATGTAAAAAAAGAAACAGATGATCACATAAGAATTTGTCGAATAACACGAAAGGTTTTTTATGGAAAGGTCGATACTAACCATTTTCATTCATTTGACTCCACATACTCTTCACATCCTTCCACTAAGGCCCACACTCTCAATACGAACAACCATCATAATCACTCCGACCATTTACCTTACTTAACACAAACACTTTTAAAATGAAAATGATATTTTAACAATCAAAAGTAATTTACTTTACGACTTTACCCAGGTGTAAGCCCTTTCAAAGGTTCAATAACTGATACAATTAATAATTTCTCACATTTTCAATTATCTTAACAAAATATATTACCATTAATATAGACTTAAAATGAAAAATTTCAATGGTAAACTCAATTGTATAACACAATCCCCTTATCTATCAACATTAGCTTATACCTTGAAGATCTTTATGAAATCATGTATCTTCTCTTATCATTGATTGCATCCATCAATCTTACAATACCTTTCGCAAAAAAAATCAATCACACTCATTACTAAACTCAAAGCAGAGATAAGCACTTATCATCACACTCAAGCTAATGTCTGTTCACTCCTTCCTCAAATCTTTTCCAATAGTTTTAACCAATCTAACGGGCGTGTAATACCATTACCATAGCCACAACAAAACAAATGAAATCACGCGTCTCCGAACATAATTATCTACCCCTCTGAAGATACTTCTTTAGCCTTTGCAATCAAATAAAATATTCTTGCTCTCGCCTCTCTCTAAAGCTTATACTACATTCCACTAGTTTTCTTCATTACGACTCTAGCTCTTTAATTTCTACTCAAATAATGTCCCACCATCTCTTTAAAATTTTCATACAACCATGTTACTCACCAAGTATTAGAAAAATACAACCTTAGATACTTGCAAGTCGCAATTACTATACAAAAATTTGCTTAACAAAAATTTTATTATATAGTTCGATCCCCTCAGCATCCATCATGAACTCTTATGAACATTACAGTCAGTCAACCTTGACTATCTCTATGAAGTCAACATTTTCATCAAAACGACGTCTGAAACTCAGGTAAACTCATCAAATTCAAGAGACTAACCCAATTTTTATACGCATTTTCTTACTAAAATACTTCGATTTCCTTTATCCAAGTATATTCACTGGGACTTTCTTTATCCATAAGCTTGTAATTCCGGTATCAATCCACTCCTTAATGGATTAAGATAAAATCATCAGTCCTCATTATACCCTTCTTCTTAACAAATAAGACAAGGAAACCCCACTTGAAAACACTGGGACGGATGAACCTTTATCAAGAAGCTCTTGGATTTGAACCTTAATCTCTCTTAATTCTGCCAGAGCCATACAATATGGAGAGATTGAAATTGAGCGAGTGTCAGTTTCCAAGTCAATGCAGAAATTGATATGTCTATATGGAGGCATACCAGGCAAAATTGTAGGAAAAACTTCTAAAACTTAGACACCACATGAATCGACTCAATAGAGGGAAACTCAACCTCAACATTCCAAACATGAGTCAAATAAGCCAAACAACCCTACCCTACTAATTTTCTAGACCGAATGAAGGATATGACCTTAGCTAGCTTAGGCTTGTACACCCCTTTCCACTCTAATTTTTCCTATTGTGAATCTCTAGAGTTACCGACTTAGCATTACAATTAAGACCGGATATAATAAGGGGAAAACGAAGTCATGCCTAAGATTATATCAATTCAGTCATATCCACTAACCAAATAACCCAAGTCTGGAAATTCATAAACATAAAAGGACAAACAGGATATAGAATGGTGACTATGAATGAATCTTCAACTGGGTAGAAATATAGATGAAGGCATCAAGTATATCATAAACCACATCAAATCCCAAGTCAATTGAACTGACGCGTACGAATAAGTTGAACCCAGATTACACAAAATAATAGTCATTCGGGATCAAACAAGAGTAGAACTAGTGACCACTACATCACACCTCAAACTCAATTTTCCCCCGAAAAGCATATAACTGCCCTGTCATCTCAACGGGCAACCTCATCGCCTGGCTGCACTACTCTTCTTCCTGCATTTCCATTTCCTCGGCCTCCACAGCCTCGTCGGTTACCTCCTCGTATGCCTAGGTTTTTCACAATCTAATCAAATTATATAAGTTATATTTGATTGATGACTACTGAATTATATCATCGGGGTTAGTTCATGTACGATTTTGGGTCCATGATTGTGACTAGGGGAAAACATAGGTGACAGGGCTGAGATTCTATCTCGCCCTGTCCCGCTCTGGCGGGAGAAATCCCATACTGGCGGTCTCGATGTGGCTAGGAAAATCTCTCACCAGCGGCCCTATCAGAAACAGTACCCAGGCAATAATTTTTTCTGTAATTTTTCTCTGTTCTAAATCTCCCAACGATTTACAACTTTACTGAGCAATTTAGGATAATCTTCTGTACTAGAATAATCATTGTCTACCCCGAGTCAAAACAAAGATACACAATCCAACTCATTCTCATTAAATCAACACCATAACCCACACATCCCCCAAGATACACCCATACATTCACGCGGTTATTACTCAATCGCAAGACACGTTCAGATCTTTCTTACGAATCACCTAATACATTATCTAGACATTTGCATAGAACTTAATTATGACCTTGTTTTCACAACAAGTTTCACGATAGTCAACAGTTAAAACTTGCATAGTTCAATCAATTCAACCAACATATTGCACATATCAAAATTCAGACCCACACTTATTGTGCACATGATCATATTATCACTTTCAAGCATATACAACTCCCACATTCTTTGTTAATTCAGGCAATAAGGAACACATATTCACCATTTTAAGTTACAACTCACATACAATCCTGATTTCTAAATCACTGTGCCATAGATGACCATTACTGATCTTCTAATACAAGAGTAAAAATATAAATTGATGCACCTTGTAACTATTCAAAATATTGTTTATTCGAGACAGTGGATACTTGTTCCGAATGGTGACTCTGTTCAATTGTCGATAGCCTATGCACATCCTCACTTGCTAGTGATGGTGTTACCACTTTTGTTGCTCTAGTTCGGACCATAGAGTGAAGGAGGAAATATATCAATTTGTATTACGCAGATACCAATTGGATACAAGTCATAGCAAGGAATAGAAAGAAGTAAGTTTTTCCTAAAGTCATATAGCCTCTCGAAGAAAAGCATATACGTCTTTGTACCGTTCCACAAGACTCTACTAGAATCGTTTTGGTATAATGAGATCAATGAAACTAGAGCTCTGATACCAACTTTTCATGATCCAGCCCAGATCATCATGATTGGCACCTACATTTACCCTCCGCTGGGAGAACCATTACTACAACCCAAACAAACAAATTTTATAAGAACTGAGGCATTTAAAGATACAGAAGCAGGTTTAAATGACAATAAAAATGGAGTCCCCATAAACACCAAGTTCTAATAAACAACTAACCAAACTAATGCGAAAGAACAACCCCTAGGACGTGAAAGTCATTGTATCAAAACTCTACAAACGACAACTCTAAAAACAACAACTTAAGTAAAAGTTTGAATCCGAAAAGAGTGGACTTAAACAATAAACATCCATGGCAGCCTGAAAGAACTCGTTCACCCTTGAATATGGTCACGCTCAATAGTCACCTAGCTAAAGTCTATCAATAGCCACCTGAAGATACCCTGTACTAAACAAAGAAAGAGCAAGTGCAGTATCAGTATACAACCACAGTGTACTGGTAGGATCACACGACTATCCCCTAAGTGCGACATACATAAGTCAAAATAACATTAAAATAACATGCATACACCGAATATATAAAATATCATCATCACTTACGAACAAAGGACAATTTTACATTTATTAAGATATACTAATATGTCAATTTAATGGTCCTCTCATGGATCCCAATCCAAACTGTTAGCATATCGGAGTGTGGTATCTAATCCAATGTTTATGACAAAACGTGCCAACCAATCCAATGTTTGTGTCGTAACATGGCAATAGATCCCATGTTTATGCCGGAACGTGGCAACCAATCCAAGTTAGTGAGTCAAAACGCAACACCCGATCTATTCAACAAGCCACAATTACAATCACAAGTATATTATCAAGATCATACAACTAAGTCATGATTCATGACATTCATCATTCGTCTATCTCATTTATAGCTAGTGTGATCAATAATGCAACATTCACATACATACACATATTATAATGAAGCAAGAACAAACTCATATCACACAATCATGAAATCACAACCATCACTTACCTCGAATCCAAGCTTGAATCCCCTAAGGCACTTGAATCTTCCCTTTCCAAATTCTTTACGCAAGAATCAACAATGAAAGGTCGAATTATCTGTATTATACAAACTCAATTATCCTAGAAGAAACTCAAGATCCTAATATTCAATATAGGGCTTTTCCCACGATTAGTTTCAAATTAAAACTCTCCCCTAATAGTAATTAACCATGAATCCAAGTTCCACGGATCGAAAAACAGATTAGGGGAGTGAGATCCTTACCTTTAGTGCTAGAAGAGGTGGAAAACCTCAAAAAAAAATATCCCTGGGTAGTTTCTTAGCTCTCAAGAACGAACTTTAGCAGAAAATAACGTTTTTTGAGGGGGTTTACCCAATTTAAGTCGCGATTGTCCCGCTACGGCGGTAACCATCCAGCTTTGAGTTCCAAGCCCCCATTTCACCACACACCTTCAACCCTTGATATTCAATAACTATCTGTTCACGCTAAGATTAATTTTGAGAGTTCTACTCGCCCGAATTTAACTCCACAAAGTCGTACGGGTTCCTTAACGACTTAGGTAACTATTCATGTGATTGAATTCATAATTAGATCACCCAGTTGTTACCAAATTTCACTAGACTTTAATAACTCCGATTTCGTCCAAATCTGGACTAGGCTGGAAAATCACAAGTTAATACTCAAAAGTTTTTTGGCCCTAGTTCTTTCCCCATTGGTTTTTTCCTAACGAAGAAAATCAGGTCGTTACAAAAAAAATGGTGGGATGTGGTAGCTTGAAAAATGGAGAAGAAGAGAAAATAAAATAAAAAATAGTTAAACTAAAACTTCACGCTCTATTGTTGAGTGTATCACACTCACTTTGACAGGTCAGCAAAAAGTATCAAAATGACACAACGAGACCCTACATGATGTGTCTAAACTGAACATCACTCAGTTAAGGTGTTTAAGTGAAACTTAATACCAACTTTAGGAGACTACCGAAAAATTTGGCCTATAAAATAAGCTTTTAAAAAATAACAACATCAAAATAGTATGTTAAGTGAAATATAAGAAATAAAAAAGAACAAGAAAAGTTTACTTATCAAAATAAAAGTAAAACTTAGAGGATGTCTAGATTGACTAATTCTAAGGTACTTTGACTTTTAAGTACTTTTTAAATTTTTTAGAGGTGTTTCAAATCATCTTACTTTAGGCTTAAAAAGTAATTAGAGAAAAAGGGTCAAAATTCAAAATTAGATAGCTCCGCTTTAGACTTTTTTGGATTTTAAACTTTTAAAGGTATTTAAAAAACTTATCCAAACATGTCCTTAATAATTTTTAATTATGTAAACATTATTTATAATAATTAATATAATATATAAAAATCTCATGTTCTCTTTTTTTAGAAAAAATAGCAGTTTAGCCACTTCAGCGTCTTGCTTTGAGATCCTAATATTGTCCTTTTGTACGAATAGTCGTTTGTGGCTTGATGGTTAGTGTTTCAATAGTTCAATATATATATTGGAGTTCTTGCTTAAAAGTAGAAAAAATATATAAAAATTAAGTTGACTTTTGAAATGAGATAAAAAATAATAATAAATATCAATCTAAATTATGTATAATCATTATAGATTACAATAAATAAAAACTTAAAATATCTTTAAAAATTTGATGGACTCTCCAAATCTCATAAGTTGAGGAGAAAAGTAAGGATAAATTATTTTTATTTGCATAATTAAACCATCCCCAATTCGAACTTTCATGTTAATCACATTTCTCTCACACATCAGCCTCAATCACCGTTTTGTCTCTTCTTCCTTCTTTCCACCACAAATTTCACCATTGCGATTCTTGATATTTTCAGTCGTTTAAATTTGAAAATTAAAAATGCAATAACTTTGATGAACAAAAGAAATGTAGCATTCTCTCCATTTCAAACTAATTGAAATGTTGAGGTGTTTCACACCCTTTAAGAAAAGAAGATTAAGACATAAAATTAGGCATAACTTTCATTTTTATCCTTATTAATTATTGTCAAATTTATAGTTATCATTAGGGTTGCGTATCGATCGGTTCAATTTGATTTTAAAGTTTATCTGTTTGGCTTACTGGTTATCGATTTGTATAGATGCTAAACTGTTATATAAAATTATGGCTATTGATTTATCAGTTTTTTATCGTTATTGGTTCGGTTATCGATTCAAATATTTGATACAAAAAAAATCATTGAAAAACACTTAGAAACAAGGTGAAAAACCAAATGAACCATGACATGAGTTTACAAGTTACATCTTTACTCAAAAGCAAATATTTTTACATTGTAGAATAACCAGGCTTTGAGACAACCAAAAATAAAAGTAGAAAACAAAACTCTAAGTCAAGGACTTCATATACCAAATGAAACAAATATAATCATTTGATTTACTATCGGGTTATCTCTTAATCCATTAAAAAAAAACCTCCAACCGTTAAGAACCGATAACCCAATGACAAAAAATTCAAAATTGTTATCAAAACGGCTAAATCAATAACCCAATACTGATAAATCAATAAATTTTTCTTTAAGTTCGATTTCGATTCAATTTTAAACAATCCTAATTGACATAACTAAATATTGATTAATAACTAATTTTATTACTAGTTAATAAATGGTAAAATTTAAAAAAAAAAAACATTCTAAAGGAGTCCTGAAAATTGAAAATCAAAGTTAATTCAAAAAATTAAAAACATCTCAACTATTGAATTAGTTTAAACTGGAGTGAGTATGTAATTTGTTGTAAATAGAAAGATTGTTTATACAGTAATTATGATAAATCTTAATGAGGAAGAAGATGAGAAAGGGACTTTTTGGATCATATTGAAATTATTGATTTATCTTGAATATTATTGATGTGTCAGGCACATAAATATATATATATATA
>NC_028639.1:10131856-10137266 GCF_001406875.1 Solanum pennellii
TGTATCTAATTAAGTGTATATGTATTTGAATAATTATATACATGTATTTGACACTTTATTGAGTTAAAACTATATGTAATTAGTTTTAACAATATATCTAATTAATTGTATTATACATATGATAAAAATAGGGAAACTTACATAAATATGCATGTATTTGACTAAAAGTTTGTGACTCTGAGTTAAGAAGTCTAAATTTGTTATATCCTAATAAAGAAGAAGAATGATTTTGATTGTTTTGATTTTTTTTAGGAGTAAAGTTATTGCAAATATGATTTTCTCCTCTGTTAATGGTTTTCAGTCATATCTCTTAACTAAATACACTTGTTAATTAATAGTAACTTTTAGTTATATCTCTTAATTAGACACATTAATTGATATGAAATACATGTATATTGATAGATAGATGTATCTGAGAATAAAAATATGATAATATAATATTATAAACTAGTGTGAATCTAAGTAATAGATCCTAAGTAATGAGATTTATGTAATTACTCAAAAAAGTACTCCATCTATCTTTAATTATTTGTCCATTTTCGCATTGACACATCTATTAATTAAGAAAACAATTATTTATATAGTGAGTTTGTTTTACCCCTATTAAATATGAAGTAGTTGAATTAAAAATTAAGATTTTCAAAATGTTCTACCTTTTTGCAAAATATTAATTCAGGATAGAATAGATAAAAAAAATACGTCATTTTCTGATTTGTTAAAATGAACAAGTAATTAGGAATAATTAAAAAGAAAAAATGAATAAGTAATTAGGAATAGAGAACATAGTAGACCTATGTTAGCACGACCTTCTATATCTAGTAATATGAATATGAAGAAGTACTTCATTTGTCCATCAATAGTTGTACCGTATACTATTTTGGAATGTTCAATTATATTTATCGAGTTTACGAAATCAATGGATAATTGACACTTAGTATTATAGTCAATTCTTTATTACATTTCCAAGACATTTTACTCCTTCTATCCAATTTTGATTGTCATGTTGCACTATTCAAAAAAATAATTTGACTAATTTTTAAAGTTAAATTTGATTACATTTATTCTATACTAAACAAAATTTAGATATTCAAAAATTATACAAAAAATACTATAAAACACGATTTTTTGCATATCAATATGATAAAAAATTACGTTTTAAAATATTGGTCAAAGTTCTTATAATTTGACTCTAAAAAACGAAACAATGACAGATAGAAGTGAACAAAATCAAACTCCCACCACAATTTAAAAGTTCAAATAATCAACCAACTGGTTACTAAAATTTCCGTGGCAAGAAATAGCTTAATGATTAAGGTTGTATAAAACAGATATGAAGAACCATTGCAGGTTCCGATTTGATTCTTGACTTTCTCATTTGTACGTTATTTTCCAATTTTCGAAAACAACAACTTGTAAATGGGGTGTTCACACAAATTGAAAATGACATTCATGAATCAATTCAGGATCACATGCAAGGAATACGACCACCCTCCATTGCACTTTTGTTTATTAGAATGCACAATTAATTATATACCACCTAATTTTCCAAAAAATATATATGTATAATAATCTCCTTGGAAAGTTAACAAATTGACGAACTGTTATAAAATCAAGCTCATAAGAATATAATCATAAAGAGAAGAAGACAAGAGAAGTAGATAGAAGAAGATGATTTTCTTCATATTCAAGTGTATTCTACAAAAGGTGAATGATATCTCTATTTATAGGGTTGAGATATCACCCAAAAGGCCCCTATGATAAATGCTCAATTAGTAGGTACATAGTTATCCAAATGGTTCTTATCATCTTGGAAACATGTATACATGAATACAATTAAGTCTTGAGCATATCTAAAGGACAATCCACACAATTCAATGGATTTATAACACTCCCCCTTGGATGTCCATAGATAATGTGCCTCGTTAAAACCTTACTAGGAAAAACCCTGTGGGAAAAAATTCTAGTGAAGGAAAAAGAGTACACATATCTTTTGATACGCACTATTTGTTGCCTCATTAAAAACCTTGCCAGGAAAACCCAGTGGGAAAAAACTTGGTCAAGGGAAAAAGAGTGCAACACGTATTATACTCCCCCTGATTAAAACATCACTTAATTTCTTCTGATGATGTCTCTAATCTTTGTACATTGTGGTTGATATATTCTTTTTCAAAGAAAAACCACACATTTTCTGAATATTGTGTGTCATTTATCTCAACCAGACGCACTTTCGACTTGCTTCATGGAGGACTTTTATTTCTGCGTAGCAATATTTACTTCATTGATCGCAGGAAATTATTGTGTCTCCACATGCAAACACATAGAGTGCTTGAGATAGAGCTTTATGCGGATCAGATAAATATTCTGCATCTGCGTAACCAATCAATTTTGTCTTGAATTCCTCAAAATAAATAAACCCATAACCATGGTCCTTCAGGGATATTCAATCATGTGCTCAACACCATTTCAATGTCCTTTTATCGGGGAGAAACTTAACCTTGCCAGTAAATTTACTGCAAAACAAATATCTGGTAATATTGTTAGTAAGAAGCACTAATGTCCTGATTGCACCAAGATATGGAGTTTCATCACCAAGAAATTCTTGATCCTTCTTTTGAGATCAAATTGAATCATCATTTATTTCAAGCGATCTCATAATCATTGGGGTACTCAATGAATATGATTTATCCATATAAAACGCATCAAAACATATTTGTGTATGTACACTGATAGACAAATATTTCATTTGTCAATATCAATCAGTAGGTTAAGACAAAATTTTATCTTACCAAGACCTTTTCATAAAAATACAAGGACAATTAGGGTCATTCTTTTGTACCCTTTTTCTTCCTTGACTATTTCAATCCATATAAGGATTCTTGAAGCTTTGTTGAAAAAGTTTCTTTCAAACTCTTATATGCTTCAATCACCTCGATTGTTTTAAGGATTTTCATATAACCTTCATTGTCTAGCTAGACATTACAATTATTCATTACATGCATTCAAGTTTTTCATATGTTGCCAGATCAAAACAAACCTCATTGCATCCACCAAAGGAGAAAACATCTCCAATAATGTCAGGATTTTTGTGATAAACCTTTATGCCCCAAGGCACAAACCGTATTTGATATCTTACGGTTATACTATCGCATAATAAATTATTTGTACCCCACTGACATTATACCTTGATTTATGGACTACCAGTCCAAAATGTCACTTTTCTAAGTGAAACAAAATATACTTGAATTGTGCATTTTACTTGGCCAACCATTTATCTGTCCACACTATATGACAGATTTGAATTCAAGATCCTCGTCACAATTTATATCATTGAGCGCTACCTCATATCAAAGATACCGTCGACAGTTATTTGATATCTATTCCAACAAGACATAACTTATCGAGATCTCTTCATTTTTTATTATTTCAGGTACCTGAACCTTTTTCAAGATTTTATGAAGTGTTATTTCAATGTGCTCTTTTATATCACTTGCCTCATTATCATGAACATATTGTTCATTTGCTCCTTCGTTCTTCAAGGAATTTTATATTTGGAATCGATTCGTTTATTACGCTTCTGGTGTATCATAGACTCTGTCCTTCAAGGACTTCACACTGGAGCATTTGCAGCTGAATTATATCATANTTTGTGTATGTACACTGATAGACAAATATTTCATTTGTCAATATCAATCAGTAGGTTAAGACAAAATTTTATCTTACCAAGACCTTTTCATAAAAATACAAGGACAATTAGGGTCATTCTTTTGTACCCTTTTTCTTCCTTGACTATTTCAATCCATATAAGGATTCTTGAAGCTTTGTTGAAAAAGTTTCTTTCAAACTCTTATATGCTTCAATCACCTCGATTGTTTTAAGGATTTTCATATAACCTTCATTGTCTAGCTAGACATTACAATTATTCATTACATGCATTCAAGTTTTTCATATGTTGCCAGATCAAAACAAACCTCATTGCATCCACCAAAGGAGAAAACATCTCCAATAATGTCAGGATTTTTGCGATAAACCTTTATGCCCCAAGGCACAAATCGTATTTGATATCTTACGGTTATACTATCACATAATAATTTACTTGTACCCCACTGACATTATACCTTGATTTATGGACTACCAGTCCAAAATGTCACTTTTCTAAGTGAAACAAAATATACTTGAATTATGTATTTTACTTGGCCAACCATTTATCTGTCCACACTATATGACAGATTTGAATTCAAGATCCTCGTCACAATTTATATCATTGAGCGCTACCTCATATCAAAGATACCGTCGACGGTTATTTGATATCGATTCCAACAAGACATAACTTATCGAGATCTCTTCATTTTTCATTATTTCAGGTACCTGAACCTTTTTCAAGATTTTATGAAGTGTTATGTCAATGTGCTCTTTTATAGCACTTGCCTCATTATCATGACCATATTAATCATTTGCTCCTTCCTTCTTCAAGGAATTTTATATTTGGAATCGATTGGTCTATTACGCTTCCGGCGTATCATAGACTCTGTCCTTCAAGGACTTCACATTGGAGCATTTGCAGCTGAATTATATCATAGGGTCAGTGCATTCATCTGGCAACTGATTTGCAACATTATGCAACTGAATTATCCCTTGAACTTTAAGTTCACATGTTTATTTAACAAGGATCTAGATAATTTATAATTGACCTCACACATAATTTTCAGTTGTCAATCATCTCTCCCCCTAATGTTAGAAAATCTAACATTCATTCCAACCTTATTTGGAAGTTCATCTTTGTGCGTGGTGGAGCAATTAAAATCATAACCGCACATTCAACATTTTAGATGAAAATTATATGGTTCCTGACCCTGAACCAACTTTAATGGGAAAACCTTGTTGGTTTGATGCATACATGTGTTGCTACATGTTAAATAAAATTATCTCATACCAAATCTTATTTGGGAGTTTTGTTCTCATAACCATGATTTAGCTATAATTGGAGGCATACAATTTCAGCTAAATCAACCAGCATTATCAATATAATTTCATAGTTTGGAACTGTGCTCTTAATTTTAACAATTCGAGCAAACAACCTTACAAAAACCAATTTGTAAGTTGACAACAAAATACATGTGACCATCGCATAGATGCATCAATCATATAGTTGCAAATGATCCACATGACAGGTGAACAGGCCCATATTCACCCTTTTATGTGTTCCAAAAATTTTAGGGGATCACAATACCAACCTTAGCTAGTACAATGATCATTTTATCAAGAGAACAAGCAACACAAGAGAATTCTTGAAGAATCTTTATTTATTCATCATATAAATCACCTGAATTCTCAACCACGTTTGCATCACATTTAATCGGAATGGTCAATCAGTCATGCCAACTGATCTTTATTTTAGTACACTTATAATTTA
>NC_028639.1:10141465-10142513 GCF_001406875.1 Solanum pennellii
CTACACACCAGAATGAAGCATGTTGATACCGATTGTCTCTTTGTTCGCGCTGAAGTTCAGCCCGGCACCATGACTGTGCAGTATGTACCCACTGAAGAACAACCGGCTGATATTCTCACCAAGCCTCTCCCGAGCCGACAGCACGATTTCCTCAGTTCCAAGCTTCCGTTCGCTTCCGCTCAGCTCAGCTTGAGGGGGGATAATAACAGATAGTATTAAATAAATAGTATTAAATAATATTAGTATTTACTGTGTACTAATCCTAGTCCTATTAGGATTGGTACTCCTTCCTATATCTCCTATATATATCTCCCATGTATTCCCTTATTAGGTTAACACTTCAATACAATCAATATTTCTTCATAAACATTTATAACCCTCTTTGGTTGTAGTGATTTATAGTCTCAATATTTATTTTCAATTCATCGAAACTTAAAAAGTTTCTTTTGAGACTTACTACAACCCCAATATTATTCCTTTGATAATAGTACAACTCGTTAGAGCTTGCAATTAATTTTGTGTACTATCACATATTGCATGACACCATCCCTATGGTGAGCATCTCCTTCAAGGAGGAAATTATATTATTATTGTCATGGTCAAAATCATTACGAGCAAGACGTCTTTCTTGCTTTACTTTTGTTGTACCATAGGTACACAACTAATGACAAATTTGTATTGCCACACAATAATGACCACAACCCTTGTAGGCAAGAACTATTTCTTTCTTTTGCCCTTTCGGTAGTTCACAATAAACATACCATAGTGGCGTATGAAACATACAATACAATTAGCCAATTCTGTCACATAAAATTTATTTTCTCTCAAATCTCCCGTAGAGATGAGAAGTGACATATATAATTTTTTCTCAAACCTTCCATAGAGGTGAGTTGTGGCATATATTCAACTCATAATGATTTTATCACATCTGGACCCATTCTCTTATAGAATGGTCGAGCATTCACGATACTCATCACAAGTCACATTCTCTTCAAGGAATGGACTAATTATTTATATGTACTTCATAAATTTGCATTATAAGCACATT
>NC_028639.1:10142735-10145223 GCF_001406875.1 Solanum pennellii
ACAACTCGTTAGAGCTTGCAATTAATTTTGTGTACTATCACATATTGCATGACACCATCCCTATGGTGAGCATCTCCTTCAAGGAGGAAATTATATTATTATTGTCATGGTCAAAATCATTACGAGCAAGACGTCTTTCTTGCTTTACTTTTGTTGTACCATAGGTACACAACTAATGACAAATTTGTATTGCCACACAATAATGACCACAACCCTTGTAGGCAAGAACTATTTCTTTCTTTTGCCCTTTCGGTAGTTCACAATAAACATACCATAGTGGCGTATGAAACATACAATACAATTAGCCAATTCTGTCACATAAAATTTATTTTCTCTCAAATCTCCCGTAGAGATGAGAAGTGACATATATAATTTTTTCTCAAACCTTCCATAGAGGTGAGTTGTGGCATATATTCAACTCATAATGATTTTATCACATCTGGACCCATTCTCTTATAGAATGGTCGAGCATTCACGATACTCATCACAAGTCACATTCTCTTCAAGGAATGGACTAATTATTTATATGTACTTCATAAATTTGCATTATAAGCACATTATCGTGGCTTTAAAATTCATCATATTTCCATGACACACCTCAACATCACTTTGAAAGATCAAGTGTATCATCACTTAATCTTCTTGTCTTTTGATGGACGATTTATAAAGTTGTCAAATTGGGTCGACAACATTCACAAGTCCAATGACATTTCATAACATTTTATAATAAAAATTGCCTTCATATTTTGAAGGACTATTTGGAGAACCCGTAGTGTTCTTCCTTTTATAATTACCACAATGATGACTATTATAATTCCGTCATTTCATGCCCCTTTTCATATCGTTAATTATTTGTCATCTTTCAGACTAACTATTTACTGCTACCACATTCATACGATAGAATGGAGCAAGTGAATATGCGATTCCAAAATTATCATATGTTGCAACCACATTCTTTTCAAGGAATGGAGCAAATTCAATAGGACGAATTTCAAGACTTTTCATCAAAGTCTTAGTCATCATTATATCATCACTATGGTGCATTGACTCAAACTCAATGTATTATCCATATAAGGCGTGTTACGACATAATTCTATGGGATTTGAACCCAATCACGGTGCACCAAAACTCAAATTGATGTCTTACCCTTTTGGTGCGATAGAACTTGAATCTATCGTCTTATCCTCAAATATTTTTGATTATGATGCATCCGGACTATAACCTGACGTCTTACCTTTTTGGTGCGATGAAATTTGAATCCATCGTCTTACCCTTAACCAATGATATAATAGACCGAAGTACAACATGACTCACCCTTTGAATCTTTCAGAACAATTAAAATAACATTCAAACTCATGCTATTAAAATTTTATACCTTCTTCCATTTAAGAAGTTTTGTATAGCATGTCATATTCAACCAATAGTAGTATATGTCTTTGGTTCCTGATAATTGTTAGTGACTGAATACTATTTTATTCTAAATCATAAAATATTTTAGAAAATACATACCTGATTTTATGCATATAATACTTTGATCTTCATAACGAGATCAACCAAAATATGAGCTAAAGAAAAACAAGAACTCACTCTCAATTGGACAGAGACTCGTGCTGATAACGTGTTATAAAATCAAGCTTAGAAGAATATAATCATAAAGAGAAGAAGACAAGAGAAGTAGATAGAAGAAGATGATTTTCTTCTTATTCAAGTGTATTCTACAAAAGGTGAATGATATCTCTATTTATAGGGTTGAGATATCACCCCAAAGGCCCCTATGATAAATGCCCAATTAGTAGGTACATAGTTATCCAAATGATTCTTATCACCTTGGAAACATGTACACATGAATACAATTAAGTCTTGAGCATATCTAAAGGACAATCCACATAATTCAATAAATTTATAACACGAACATTTTATTCTTTATTTATTTTTGATTATGATATATATTAAATGTAAGGAAAGAAAAAAAGATGAACAAATATGAAGAGTATTTAATAAGTATCATCGGCCATACCTAATAAAGTAGTGGTGAGACACGTTGGTTACCAAGACATAACGTACACCTCAAGTTAAATATATTCACATGAATATAAAATATTTTCATGAAATATTAAGTTAAATATGTTCTATTTATAAGCTTAAAGGCTAAATTCAAACTGAATATCAAGAAAATATTTATACAGATCATTAACTTTCAATCTGAACACAACACAAAATATTTATAAATGTTTACAAGATCACATTTGAAACAATATATTTAAACATTAAAACTATAAAGTAATTTAAAAGATCTTAAAAAATTAGATGATATATACATACACTATGTCAATTCGATTTGAGTTTCCTTTGACCCTTTTTTTAATACCAAAAGAAATCAAGAGTGAACATTTTTTTAACACCAAATCAAAGTATAATTTGACTTTTTATTCAATTTGACTTGAATATTCTTGATAATATTTAGATATATATATATATATATATATAT
>NC_028639.1:10145510-10155845 GCF_001406875.1 Solanum pennellii
TATATATATATATATATTATGTTTTTGTTAATAAAAAGAGATAGGTTTAAAAAGTTACCGTCAAACACATTTGAAACTTTAAAATAAATTTTACCTACATATGATTTCTCAAAAATATTGAAATTCTATGATCAACTGCTAACTTAGTGACCGAATAAAGTGAAAGTTCTAACAAACTATACTATATAACGCATGATAAAAACAATTTTTAAAAAAATTATAATAATAACTATCATTAATTAAATAATACAACGGTTGAAATATTAGAAACAGCAAATATAACCAAAAAATACAAAATAAAGAAAAATTTACAATATAAAGTAAAACACAATACCTTCTTCATCAGATAAAAATATTTATGTTAAATTAAAGGTAAAAAATAAAAATATCATATAGTATGAACATGAAGAAGTATAAAATATGTTAGGCCTTCAAATTCTCGAATTTGGTAAGCAACACCCAACAATTTTCATATTGAGCGAATCATACATTAAACATAACTAACACGTCTTTATTGTTGTGAAGTTAATAAGTCTACATACCTGTAATGATTTGGTTAGTCTTTTTTTAAAAAAAATCGTGAGGTACCGTCTTATTCTTTTCGATATTGACACTGAGTCATTTTTGAATGAGTTTTGAAAGTGGTTTAATTTTTGAGGTAAAAGTTGTTAATTATGAAAATTTTGGAAATTTGAAAGGCTAAAGTTGTTTTAAAAATGGGTTTTCGATGTCTTCTGGAGTTTCGAGTGTTGGAAAAAAATTCCGTCAATCTCCTCAATTCTGAAATATGAAATTTGATCTAATAGAGTTTTCAATATCAGATTCGGAGTATTTTTGAGGATTTTAGGTCAATTATTGAGATTTTAGACTTTAGGTTGACTTTGGTCGGGGTTAGAATGCTCGAATTGAATTTTCGATAATTTCATTGGATTCAGGAGATAACATTAGGGCTAGATGAGATTTTGGCTGAATTTTTAGAGATCCCGGGCTTGATTTAGCCTTTTAAGCATTCTGATTAGTTTCTTGTGACTTACACAGAACTCGGGTCAAGGAAACCTCAAATTCGTAGTTCGATTGTGTTATTGTGTCCAGAACATTTATAGTCAAATTGCATATATGATTTGTATGTACAAGATTCCGAATGAAGTTCTAGGATCTTTTTAGAAACATTTTATGCCTTGTGCGATTCTGGTGTTCAGTTCAAGTGCAGTATTAAATTGTTCATCATGGGCCCACCCAAACGATCGCGATGACTTGTGTGTGTTGTGCATCGTGATCGTATGGACAACCCTAAATATCACTTAGCTCTGTGTGAACTGGTCATCGCGATTACATGTGTCAAGTCGCAATAGCGATGACCAAACCTTAATGAGTTGAGTCATTTAACTCATCGTGATTGCAAAGCCTTTGTCATCACGATCGTGATGAGCATTTTATGCTTGGGTAAAATTAGTTTTCAAAACTGGGGTTTCAATCATGTTTCACCTTTTTTTGAGTTTTGAAACTTTGGTGTGACGATTTGCATTCGTATTTTTAGAAGAAATATTTGGGTAACGATTTTTAATCTTAAATCTTCATTTACCCATTATTATTAGTGAAATTAAGTGTTCACATTAAGGTTTTTGAAAAAATAAGTTGGGGTTTCTTCAAGAACCCAAGAAGTTGATAAAAATGGTGATTTTGAGCTAGACTCCAATCCTTTTTCGAAATGATTTTCACCAATGAGTTTCAAATGTCTAATCAAACCTTATTTTTGGTATTAGGTTTTTAGTTAATTTGACCCATTTCTTCAAACGGTATTAGTTGTATGACTTTGGACGTTGTTCGAAAAGGGAAAACTCAAGTCTTGGATTAACTATTGAATGAAATAAGGCCAGTGACTTTCTAAACTTTGTAAAACTTGTAGAATCTTGAATTTTCTTTCATTGCGTGTGTTGGGAGCAATTAGAATGAGGTGACAAGTCTAATGATTCCACTTAATTGTTTATAATGGATAAAAAAAATGCAACGTTTTGATCATAATATCTTATGAATTGCCATGTTGTGAACTCTAATAGGTTGATTGATGAATGTTTTGATGGCATTATTGTATATTTGAATGGCTTGAGTTATTGTCTCTTGTGGTATGCAATTGCTTATTTGCATTGATTTTTATGTATCATGATGAGTCATTTGATGGTTGTTGATGTAATTTATTAATGTCAAGGTCATTTTTGAAAAATGATATTGACTCGAGGTCAACTTTAGTCAGTGTTATTAATGTCGTGGCCATTGCCAATAAGCTCTTGAACTATAGGTGGCTCCTATGAGTTTCGATTGATATTGTGCATGATGAACCTTTAAATTTGTGTTCAATGTACTTATTTATTGTGCCCTGATGAACTTGATACTCGTTATTGATCTACTTGAAACTTGTGATTTTCATACTTGATATTTGATGATTGTTGAACTGTGACTATTAAATTACGATTATGAAAACTTCTGAACTATGTATAGTAAATTATTCGGTTGGGTTGCTTTCTATGTAGGTTGTAGTGGGATGAAAGGAGCACTCGTATTCTAGCCAGTTTTGCTTTATTTATTAGGTTATTGAGTACCGTTTTGGTTGATACTCACACATTTCTCTCCACTTGTATAATTTCCAAATATCGTGTGATTGCCCTTCTTCTCCATCTATACCCGAGGCTCTCGAAGGACTTTGAGAGGTAGTTGTTTATCATTCCGGCGGACCCTCTTATTCCTTGATTTATATTTTATGCTATTCGAGTAACAAAGATATTGAGATATGTATTATCTTTCTATCCTATTTTAAAACATTAGTGGCTTGTACACGTAACAATCAGGTTCGGCGTTATATTAGAATGACTAAGATTTCCACTCTTATGTTATTATCGTTTCACATCCACAACAACACAATAGCATTTCATCAACCACCAATTTAATTTCGACACTCAGGACAAATCACACTACAATATAACATTATCAACATGTTGATTAGTTATTGATTCTCTTTCCGTCACTAGGGTTATTAAATTTGAGTATTTGACCCCATCACGTTATTTTCATTACTCTCCAACACACACAAAAAGGAGGATTCAAGATTCTACAAGGTTTTAAAGTTCACTTGTCTTTATCAATCAAAAGTTAATATAAGACTTGAGTTTTTCATTTCCAAACGATATCCAAATTAACATGATCTAATCAAACACGTATTTACAATGAGATTCTGAAACTAACAACAACCATATCAATCAATTTGAATAAATGAGTCAAATCGGCTCAACAACTTGATTCTGGGAATAAGTTTGAATATGAAATTGTTGCATAAATATGTCACCCAATTAAAGCATTTGGACTCCATTGGTAAAACCATTATGAAAAATGGAATTATATTTCACCCAAAATAACCAATTCTTCGTAAAATTCAAGTTCTTGCAAAACCCCAAGGTTTGAATTTAGATTAGTAAATTAAGTGATAAAATCTTGTCATAATCATGGAATAATAATAAAAGAAAGTTAAAATTTGTTACCCAGTCAAATTTTCTTAAAACCCATTTTGAAATTTCTAAGGCCGAGATTGAAAACTCAAAAATTAAAAAATAGGATCAAAACCCTAAAAGTTCTGACAAAAAATAATTCAGTCTCGCTTTCGCGAACTCGGGTTCGATTATGCGATCATCACGATCGCCAACCCTAAAGCAAACCCCCAACAGGTAATCAGCCTTGGTTTCGCGAGTTGGCCTTCGCTAACGTGAAAGTCATGAAAACGAGCGTTAGACCTTCTGACCATTCGCGAACACGAGGACCACAAATACCAAAAAAAGTATTTCTGAATGGATCCTCGCGATTTGTTCGAAACTACCGATAAACCAAATATATCACTTGACTAAACTCGACGTTTTGGACTCAATAGAACCATCAAAATACATATTTGTTGTCTCTTTGACCTGAAATCAGAAAAATTTGCAATGTCAAACATAATGCCTAAAATGATCAAATCAAGCTTGGGATCAATTGAGACCCCTACACCAAAAATCATCCCCCGAATAAAATGAAATTTTTGGAAATTCAATCCGAGCATCCGATCTTGAATGCTGATCAAAGTTAATTTAAAGACTAAAATCTCGATAATTTTCAATTTAGAACCTCTAATCTACGAAATGACTTTGAATTTTAAACCGATGACTCTCTTAGACTAAACTCCACATTTTAGAACTTGTGGAATTGACAAAATTCCATTCTCAGACTCAAAGATTCAAAAGACACCGAAAATCACTTTTTAACAATTTTAGCCTTTCGAAACTCTAAAAACTTTCAAACTTCACAACGTTTTATTCAAAACTCAAAATCAATTTGCAAACCAAACAGAATGACTCACTATGGTTTGAGTAAAATGATAATTTTATGAAAATTTCCAATAATAACCTTTTGGGTCATTGCACGTCTTTTCATACTCCGAGCCTACAGCCTGGACGCGGCCAACACTCGAGAACTATTGCTGGCCCCGGAGAACCATTACTGGCCCCAAACAAATCCTTTTCCTAGCTCAGCTCTCAACGGAAGACTTACTCAACAATAACTAAACTCAAAACAAAACTTTTCACAATGTATGTAATTAAAAGAAATAACGCATAATGTATTAGACCAATGCACCTACAAGAAAAAGGTAACTCAGTCTTGAACATTAACAATAGAAATGAAAAGGACTCCCCAACTACTACTGTTTATAAAACCTCTAAAATAAGACGATGGACACTATAACAAAAAAAACTTTTAGTGGCAATAAATAGACACATTAATAAAGAGTAATAAAGTCTTTACCGGTATTATTTAAATATCATTAGATTCAATGTCGCTAAAGGCTTTAGGACATATACAAAGAGTTATAATTGCAGCTAAATATACATATCTAGTAGCAATTAAGCTATTTCCTCTAATTAATTGCTGCTAAAGATCATTTTAAAGTAGTGAGAAGTCAGAACAAGACCCATGACATCCTAACAAAATACAAAATATAAATGGAATCCTTCAGAAATAATGAGGTTCATCAAAGCTAACTCGAACTGCAAGTGATATCAACGAAGCGCCTGCTGGTGACCCTAGTTACCAATGTCTGCATCATTAAAGATGCAAGCCAAATGATGTCAGTATATGAAATATACAAGCATTCAAGGGGAACTCTAAAGCACAGACTTAAGCCTGAACTTGATAAATGAAAGAACATACTCACCTCATCTCAACTCAACTCAAGGATACTTAACTCAATACAATATAAAAACGATAATAAAAATGCAGTTTATATAAACCATTTATAACTGTAGATAAAAACTCAATGTATTTAAAAGAGAAAAGACATAAAGTGACACCTAAAGTTGTCCCGAATTTTTAATAAGACACTTTAACTATATGAGTGTCCTATTACCCCACGAAAGTAGGAGATATCTTTGTAAATACGCCACTTTAACCCGTTTTCTCCCTATGTTTGTTTTCACGCAAATATTGCACGTGAATAATAGATTTTTCTTCCAAAGAACGAATTAAAAAGTGACACGCGTCATTTTTTAATCTATTATTTAATTCTTTCTTTATAAAGTTCTCATCTTCCCCAACTTTCACCCATTCTTTCAAAGAAACCATTTTTGACAACTGTTGCTTTTATTTGATATGGTCTCCTTGTTGCCTCTTGTTATACTAAAGAAAAAAAATTCTTTTCTCTTTAATGAAGGTACTGCCGAAGTGAATCTTGCCCAAGCTCGTATATAAATGCTTCGAAGCCGGAAAAAAGGGTAAGGCAAACTAGAGCTTCATTGAATCGATTTGCAGATGAAAGGCGTGAGGATCTTGGTCCTTCTGTAGAGACTTTCCTCTTCTTTTTTTTCAAATTCTTTTCTTTTTCTAAAATTGGTGATTTCTTTTTACTTGTCTGAGTCATTTTAACCCAAGTCTGTAATTTTCTCCTTTATTATTAATAATAATGGACCATTGGTCCAAGATGAATTTTATTAAAAAGAAGGTAAGATTCTAACACTTTTTAGTTTTTATCCTAAAATAATTTCTAACATGTGTTTTTCTCCGGAAGATCACAAATCCATGAAGAAAAAAATATAATCTTTATCAAATACTAAAATAAATATGAAAATTTCTTGTTTGCTCAGCTAATTTTCCAAGAAATTGACCAAAAAATGGCGAAATTGAAATAGATGTAAACTTCAAAAGAAGTTGTAATTGAATTGCAATTGAGAAAGAAAATAAAATATAAAGAAAGAAAGTGAGAAATTGAGAGAAAAGAAAAGAAAGTGTACCATTTATCTTTTTAAAAGATTTGGGTCTGGTTAAACTTGTATTTAATTAATATTTAAATTAAATTAATTAATTAAAAGGAGAGTGTGTCTCACGCGTGTGAGTTTGATGAGAAAATGAGTCAAAATGGTCAATTTACAAAGATATTTAATACTTTTGTGGGGTAATAGGACATTTGCATTGTTTAGGTGTCTTTTTAAAAATTAGAGACAACTTCAGGTGTCACTTTATGTCTTTTCTCTATTTAAAAATCAATAATAACTTTTATTTGAGAGATTCTCTAAGCAACAACCATCACCATGAGTTTTGTGATCATACAATGTCTCACCCACTCTAACAGAACTATCCTATACCTTGTTGGAGTATAAGACATCCTCAACTAAGTGGATCCACTAAGTTATGCTTAAAAGCAATAAGAAATCGTCTAAAAAGTATGACCCTATTTCTATACACGTTGGCTACATTGTTTATGAGGACTTTGAGTTGTTGGAACTCATCCCCATATCGGTGCTCAATACTACTCCTAATAATATAACTCAGCTCATACGTTTAAAAAAATTTCTTCATCCTCAAACTTTGAGATTATTATTCAAAAAGTTCTCTTAAAAGAGATTATACTCAAAACTCTTCATAAACTCATTTGGAAATTGATGTTCCTTTCATTTTAAGTATAAATATTTATTCTTGGAATACTTAGTTCTCATATATTTATTTTTAAAAAATGAAACTCAACTCTTCTAATCCTCATACTCAAGTACTCAAGTCTTAAAACAAATTTTAAAAGTTTGCAAGAGACTTCTCAAATGAGTCAAAAGAACATCCTCAAACTCTCGATCTTGAATTTGTGTTATGAATTTAATAGTTATGATTTGGATATACGGATTTCTCAATGATTAGATGTAGTTTTATTATTTATAATTCGTAAGAGAGTAAGGATACATTTTAAAGGACTTAGACCGAGCAAACGACAGAAAATGAGTGGAGGCGAGCGACTCTGGGGCACTGCTGGTATGGGGCGCCAACCCCTAGACTGCAGAGACCTCATTTTGGCGCACTATTGGCATGCCAAACCATCCCTTTTGGTGCATCTAGGGCACGGCGCGCCAATTCTTTTCCTAGATCAATCCAACAAATTTTTCTTCTCATTTTCTAACCCTAATTCTCCTAAAATCGACCGATTTCCTCAAATTTCAATTACCTAATACAAGAACACGAGAATCTACTCACTTTTACTCAAGAATAACCTTCAAAGATCGAAATTTTCTCCTCAAGAATTCATCAAACTCTATAAACAAGGCATGAAGAACAACCCCTCAAGAACACCCATTAAGAATTCAAATCATTCAACCAAGAACGAAATTGCGGATGGCATTCACATAATTGGCGTGTGGGTGAACAAACTCAATACTATGAAAATTTACATACCTCGAAGGAATGAAATCCTTGACGAAAATCCTCAAATTCGAAGAACGCTTGAACTTTCTCCCTTTTTATCCTCTTGAACTTCTCTCTGAAATCCTAAGCGTGATTTTAAATTATGAAAACTAACCCTAATTAGTTTAGACCCCTAAAAATATTGCTAAAAACGTATATAGTTGTTGGGGTAAGGAAAAGATCAAAATACCTCTCATTAATTCGGGTAAATTTTCATAATCGGACAGGCTGAACTCATACAGACATATCTCCCTCATCTAAACTAAGATTTAAGCAAAATTAATGGCGTTGGAAAGAGGATTCAGAGATTTTTCATTTGATATTTTATGGGTCACCTAACTCATCTTGTACGGAAAGTTACGACTGTTTGAAGTTGACCCAAAAATCATAATTTGAGGCTAACTCGCAAAATTTTCGATTTAGTTCTTTCCAAATTGGTTATTGCTAAAATTAGTTCTTTCTAAGACCAAGGTGTTACACTTCTACTAGAAAAAAAAATATATAACTAAGAAGGATCGTCTCAACAAGTTTAGGCCTAAAACCAAACTTCATAGAGGCCTTTTTTCTAGAGTTGTCACATACAAATTGACTAATTATAACATACTCAATATAATTCTACAAGTGAAGTCTCGAGAAGGTAGGAAGTACACAGACCATGTAAAGTAAGAACGTAAACAATGAAAAAATATCTTATAAAGTTAGAATACTAAAATTTGGCTAATTTTTTTAAAAAGCTTAAAATAATGATAGTGAAATACGTGTGTTGAACTTATAAGTTAATATAATTGATATTAAAATAGTATTGATTTGTTATAGTACTTGAAACTTAAAGAATATACTAAAAATAAATTTGATCATTTCATATATATACAACAATAGATTTTGCATAATGCAAAAGATTTAACCGTTTGATAGGCTTTAGAATATTTAATAAGAGAGAATAAAAATAAAAAAAAAATAAAAAGATAAATGTAAGAATAATAATGTGAATTCATGATAATCATTATTATATGAATAAGTTAACAAAATAGTTAGTAGTATAAGAAATTCAAGGAGGCATCAATTAACTAAACACTATACTATTTCTCAATTATTACAATGACCTCTACATTAAATAAAGTAAATGGTCATTAACTAATTATTATATTTTCTATTCAAAAGATTCTTTTCAAATTTAGCAATACATCATATATATTTCATCCATTCCATATTAATTGAACTTTTGAGATGTTTTACAACCTTTAAACAAAGTAGATTAAAATATAAGTTGAACATAAAATCAAATAATTATTTGAAAAATAAAAAATACCTAAAAAATTCAATTAAAATATGGAGGGAGTATAAAATTGGGGCCTAAAAAATTTGAGGCCAAAATAACTGCTTTAATGACCTTAACTAAGCAAACATAATCACTATTTTTACATAATCTAGTAATATGTTATCATAAACTATAGTCGCATTAAATTACGTAACTATAATTAGTCTACAGACATACGTAAATACGTAAATTTCCTTCATCAGTTTCAAAGGGAAAATGAACAAATAATTGCCTTCACCAAATTCAAATGAAAATGGAAAATAAGTATATATGGAAGAAATTAGAGCACAATTTTTGAGTCAATACGCGTCATCTTTGGAAACTTCAAAGGGTCCCTTCATATTTAATGTCATTTCAATTTAGGGTATGATTTGTAGAAAATAGGTCTTTTTCTTTTGGAATTATTGATAAGGTCTGAATTTTGCTAAATAGAGAAGACACTCCTCTTAAGCAAAGCTAATTTTGCAAAAAAAGTTTTGAACACCATAATATCCTCATATTTTTCATTTTAGGACCAAAAATTAATATGTTGAAATCCGAGTTGCAAAAAAATTGAACTAAAATTAATAACTCAAATAAAAAGAAGTTACTGATTTATCACTAATAGATTAGCCCTGTTTCTGTTTCTATTTATATGTTATCATTTTATATTTCATATATATTAAGAGATTAAATAAGTTTATTATTTTATCGTTATTTTATATTTATAATTTGAGTCTTTTTTAATGGATTAAATCGATATTTTAATAGTAAATTATATTTATATCATTTGTTATATAAAGTTATTGACTTAAGATTTAATTTCATACTTTTATTTTTAATTCTCTCAAACTCTCGATAATTCTACAAGGTGTCAATATTTACTTTGAGCAAATATATAATCTTTTAACTCATATGCATGATTTTTTTATTTGTAAATACTTTTTTCTATGTAATTTTCAGTGTATTTAAATATCAAATTTAAATAATTTAAATTGATAATGAAATCGATAACGATCAACAACCAATAAATTGATATCTCAATGATTTTATAACGATTTGACATATTGACAAACTCATAATCTATAGTCCAATAAATCAAACTAATAAATTTAAAAATAAAATCAAACCGATCGATGCACAACCCTTATTTAAAATCAACCTTTCTAATATATATAAAAATAGGAGTACGCAAAAAGTGAACCAACGACAAATCGAATAAAAAGAAGTGATTTTAGTTTATTACTATTAGGTTGACGATATTTATTAACTTTTATATATATATATATATATATATATATATA
>NC_028639.1:10156502-10161721 GCF_001406875.1 Solanum pennellii
TATATATATATATTGAGTTATTTGGTAAATAGATAGCTCATTAAGATCATAACAGTTTACTACTTTTATTTGTAGATAAATGTTATATAAATCTCAATACCTTAAAAGTTACTGGTTTTACTTTTATAGCCTTCGATTCATACTTTGCATTGACTAAGTTCACAACATCACATTATAAAAAACATTAAAACATAAAATAAAAATCCTATTTCTCTTAAATTTTCTTTGTCTTATATTTGTATAGTTCATTTCATGTTAGTCATTATTATTTTTTATTTAATGAATGTTTGTAAAGTTACATTATTGTCAAATAGTAATATATTTATTTTATAATCATTTTTTATCGATTAAATCAAAAATCAAAGTGCAACAAACCAAAATAATAAACAAAAAATCAATAAAATATATCTTAGATATTAGTTTAACATATTTAAAAATAATATCTAATTTAACATATTTAAAAATGAATAAACAGAATCAATAATCAAATCGACGACCCTTATAAAAAAAAGAAAATAACAACTCCATTTATTTTTGTATTTAAACCGCCCATTTTCATCATCCCAATATACCATAATGTTTTTTATGCATAAAAAAAATCTCATTTTTATTATTCCTATACATGGTATCCCTAGTTCATATATCATATATAAATAAGGGAGTTTGGTAAAGGAGCAGAGGTACAGAAAGCTCTTGGGTTTTGCTCATTCACCGCTATTCCAATTTTGACCTTCTCCTTTTTTCCCCTTCAATTCAATTTATTCATTATAACCAAACAAAAACAATACTGATCTTCGCCGGCGTAATTCCGGCCCCGGCAACGGTCCCGGCAGAGCAGATATTTTGTTGTAAAATCAGCTTTCTCCATATGACTGAAACTACGATGATTCAAACCCTACGTTATTACCTCTCTGAACATCCTTCAATCGTCGGATTCCGATGGACTAATAGCCAATCATGGGGCAACACGTGGGTTTTCCTGTTCATTTCGATATCGGCCTACATTATTTTATCAGTTTTCCTCCATCTCTTCCTCCTCCTCGTGTTCCGTCACCGTCGTCCTCTTCCTCTGGGTCCGATCCCTGCTGTTCACTCTCTTTCCATGGCGTTAATCTCGTTTACTATCTTCGCCGGGATCCTCCTCTCCGCTGCGGCAGAGATCCGTGATACCCGTTGGTTCTGGCGGAGGTACAAAACGACAGCGTTTCAATGGCTGCTCTGTTTCCCTATCGGTACTCGTCCATCGGGTCGGGTTTTTTTCTGGTCATACATTTTCTACCTCTCTCGATTCGTTCACAGTTTGCGTACGTTTTTCACCATCATCCGTCGTCGTAAACTGTCGTTTTATCAGCTATTCAATCACTCCATTTTAATTTTCATGTCATTTTTATGGCTTGAATTCTCACAATCATTTCAAGTACTTGGTATAATATTAACCACATCAATTTACTCAGTGGTTTATGGTTACAGATTTTGGACTGCTGTTGGATTACCGAGTAAGTGTTTTCATTTTGTGAATCACTGTCAAATTGTGTTGTTGAGTTGTAATGTAATTTGTCATATTGGAGTACTTTTGCTTCATTTGTTAAGAGGGGGATGTAATGGAATTGGTGCTTGGATTCTCAATTCAGTACTCAATGCTGCTATTCTCTTCTTCTTCCTTAATTACTATGTCAAATTGCATTTGGAGAAGAAGAGAAAAATTGGAGCGGATAAACAAAAGGATAATTGAGCTCTAGTACTAGTGCTAATAATATATATGTATATTTCTTGACATTTTTGTAAATTAATTTCTCTATTTCTCTTGAAGTGGATACATGTTTATTTAGTATATAATATATTAATTTTGATAATTATTACAACTCATCAACTATTTCAATTTTCTGATATTGTTCCAAGGATTAAATGAACTTCATTTCTATTTCTATGATCTATGGGCTGTTCTATTTGAACGGATAAGGTGGAGGAACATATTTAATCATAATTTATCCATTTTTTTATGGTGTTGTCGGTAGATGAGTTTTTGATTTGTTTAAATCATATGATACTAAAGTAGTTGATGTTTATGACACAGTTTTATATTATACAACTTAAAGAATGAAGAGCCAATAATGGAATTGACTATAAAATATAGTAATTCATGATGACTCAAGAAAAAAAAAGGAGCTTGACTTTGTCATTTTTTTTGGTTTGTCTTTTTGAAGTTTCAAATAAATTTGAATTGCGCTTTGCAAGATCTATTCAAAAATGACGCTTCTAGTATAATTTTCTCCATATTCAAAAACTCAAAAGTGATAAATGGATAAAACGCTTACACTTGTGTATCATAATCCATATCGGTAATTTGGTCAACTTGCTAGTTGCTTAGTCATTTAGTTGGTGCTCACCAAGAATGTTGACCTCTAACATGGGCTATGACTTTCTACATAGTTACTCAAAGAATAGGTGGCTGGATTTTGTTCTAAAGGACAAATTTTAGGTAGATTGTTTGGGCCAAACGTGTTTTCTTTTTTAATAATAGTAAATAATTATTTTTTAAAATTAAGATATTTGATCGAGCTTCTTCAAAAAAATAGGAACAAGGATTTGAAAAATATTTTAATTTTGGTTAAAACTCTATATCTTTAAAATACATTATTAAATAGTGTATTATAAAATTTAATTTTGTGTCAGCCATTTTGATCTAAGTTTAAATATATTAGAGGTCTTTTTTCAAAAAAATATATAGGACTTTTTGAATACTAACCAAAAAGAAGGTTCATTAGTAGTACTTTTTTTGAAGATCACTTTTTGAATCATAGCCAAGCACAAATTCTACTCTAACACATTGATATAAAATGCATTTTAAATTCATAACTCAAATAGAAAACACTACTCTCTAAAAGTAATTTCTTTTTTCTTTTAACAAAAAATTACTCCTGATAAAAAATAATTTTCAAACAAGTAAATATAATTAAAAGTTTGATCCTCTTAGGTTTCTTCTAAGATTGATTTCTTTCCCATTTCTTTTAGGGTTAGTTGCAGAATATAACGAATCATCATTATTCATTGGCTAGGTGAGTGAAAATCGTTGAGTTCTTCTCGTATCTAACTATATATAATAGGAGAGGAACAACAATAACATACGTATGCAGTCACAATTAATTTTGAAATTTTAGTATTTAAAAAATAAGTCTGTATATTAAAAAAAAAACATGTCAGCAATAAAGAAATAACCGATTTTAAATTCTTTGATATTTGATTATAAAACCTATCTATATATAATAGAAGAGGGAAAATACCATACGTGTCAGCGCCATAAATAATCTTGAAATTTTAGTATTAAGAAAATCAAATTTAAAAAATAAATATGTTTTTAAATAAAACACATGCAAACAATAAAGAAATAATCAATTTTAGATTCTTTAATATTTAATTTAGAATTAAGTAACAATTAAAAAGTTTTAGAAAAAATAGAAATAAATTTTATCCACTATTACACATTGCCAGAAGTTTCAAAAGATACAAAGATAATTTTTAAACATTTCTAAAAAATAGGGTGTGTGCTTCCTTTTCTTAGGGGAAATTATAGCATTTTTTAATTTTAATTATTTTAAAAGTCTTTTATAGAAATATTTAAATTGAGAATTGAGAAATTAATTAGTTTTAAGAAATAATTTTAAAAAATAAATATCTAAAATATAACTTGTAGATATAAACATTCTTCTTCTTCTTCTTCTTCTTCTTCTTCTTCTTATTATTATTATTATTATTATTATTATTATTATTATTATTATAATAATAATAATAATAATTTAAAACATTTCTTTTTTGGGAAATTATAACATTTTTAATTTTTAATTATTTTTAATGTCATTTATAGAATTATTTAAATTTTGAATTGAGAAGTTAATTAGTTTTTTAAAAAATAAAATCTAAAATATAAATTTTTAAAATAAAACTTTTTATTGTATTATACTTTTTAAACGGTTCCAAAAAATAGGATGTGTGATTCCCTTTTTTGTGGGAAGTTATAACATTTTTAATTTTTAATTCTTTTCAAAGTCTTTTATGTTACAAAGTAATATAATGTGGTTGTATAATATACCAAGATATTACTACATAACCACCTTCATTAGGAAGGTAATCATAATCCCTAACTTTATAATCATTATTCTTGTAACTTTTTATTTTCATTTCCCATTATATTCATGTTAATGTCTGTTAATATCATGTTTATGGCTATCCCTTTGTATGCCTCTATGTTACACTATAAATAGAGGCATAAGGTTTCATATTGTAGAACTTGAAGATTGGGTGAATACTTGAAAGAAAGAAAGTTATCTCATATTTTTCCTCTTGTCTTATATTCTTCTTGTTTTCATCTTTAAATTATTCTTTTGTTCTTAAGTTTTACAACACGTTACAGCACGAGTTGCTCATTCTCCGTCAAGAATCAATGGTAGGTGATTTTTATGAATTATTCTTGTAATTTTTTTGTTGCATGGTATACTTCATAACCTATATATTATTTGTATAAACAAAGCTTGTTTTGTAGTTATTCTAAAATGATTAGTAAAATATAATAATCTTCATAACAATGTTGAGAGGGACTATTAAAATATTTGAATTTATATTAACTTGGGACTTTTATATGATTCTAACATGTTGTTCTAATTAATTGACTTTATTCATTTTTCTTGTATATTAAGTGAAGTTGAGATTATATTTATGATTTTCGATAATTATTTTTTTTTTGGTAATACATTTGGTTTATTAAGGCATTGGTTGAGGGTAAGACGGTAAATTCAGGTTTCACTGCACCAAGTGGGTAAGACATCGAGTTAAAGTCTTGGTACACCATGATAATAAGAAGTTGGGTTCAAGTCTCAATTATTTATGACCAAAGGTGTCTTTTATATAGGTAAGACATTGGGTTAGTCCTAGTGCACTATAGTGATGATATGATGATGAATAACAAAATGTTTTATAATTTTGACCGAAAGTCATGAAATTTACCTAATTAATTTGCTTCATTCTCTTATATAAATGTGGTAGCAATGTATGAATTTGTCTGAAAAATGACAAGTTGTTGAATGTATGTCACGACCCAAAACCGAGCCGCGACTGGCACCCACACTTACCCTCCTATGTGAGCGAACCAACCAATCTAAACCCTAACATTTCAATATAATATCAACAGAAAGTAATGCGGAAGACTTAAACTCATTAATAAAAAC
>NC_028639.1:10169442-10209408 GCF_001406875.1 Solanum pennellii
CAAAACGCCCCTTAAATTACTTAACAGAAATCTGACCCAGCCTGGGATTACGCAGTCTGTGACGGGCCGTCGTGCCTGCGACGGTCCGTCCTGCTGCTCCGTCACAGAGTTCAGAGACTCAATTTCCTTGAAGAGTCTGTGACGGTCCGTCGTTCCCACGACGGTCCGTCCTGCCATGTCGTCACGAAGTTCAGAGAGTCGATTTCAGTACCCAAATTTCAGAATTCTAAGTGTTTTGGAACGAGACCCCCTCGACGGCCCGTCGTGACCATGACGATCCGTCGTGGGTTTCGTCGACTCAGACAGTTTTTCCAGAAATAAAATATGCTGCTTAAAACGACTAAACAGGTCGTTACAATGTATTATCATTGTGGTAATTAAAAGGAAGAGCATTATGAGTTCTTAAGATGTTCCTTCAAATGTGAAGGTAATTGTTAAAGGTAATTTTTGTCCATCAAAGTGATATGAGAAGTTGGGCACATTGTTGTAGGTGCAACCCAATTTAAAAAGGTTTTTTTAGGTTTTACCATATTAAGTTTAAAATAGAAAACAATTGCATTTTTTAAGAAAAGACTTTTATTTTTAAAATACAAATCTTTGAAGGTTTGACCTAGAAATGTCAATTGTTTATTGATTATTTAGTAGTAATTTTATTGGTTCGAAGTTTTTTCATATAAAAATTTAAAATTAATTAGCAATTGTTTAAAATCTAAGTAGAATATGATGTAGACAAATTAAATTTAGAAATGTTATTTTATCTCTGACATATTTTGTGGAAATATAGACGTGTATATTGTGTAACAAAGGAAACTGAAAATTTATTTTTAATCAATTGTTATTATAATCGTGCATTTATTTTAATTTTGCCATCTATTTATGTATACTTGTGAATAAAATTTTAAATACACAAACTTCCAAAATAATTTTCGTTATAGGTAGAAAGTTTGGATAAATATTTAACATACCATTATAATATATTGTTATTTATATGTTGAATTAATGATTTAATTTGATTTCAAGGATGAATTTAATATTTTTATTTTCTAAATTTTAAGTGAATTTAATATCACTTCTATATCAATTCAGAGGGATAGATCATTTATTGTGAATTTGACATGTAAGTAATAATGTCACGCCTTAAAGAGTACTTGAAAAATGATAACTGACACATTATTGAAAGTAAAAATTTAAGGAATCTCATAGTGTAATTCAATAATTACACCCTGTCCCGATAAATTTAGTATTTATTAAAAATCCCTTAAAATTGTTGTGCCGTGATACTTTAGACTCTAGTGATACATGGTAAATGATACATGGTAAGTTTAAACTGTTAAGAAAAAAATGGGGAAAAAACGGTACATTTAATCTTGTTAACTAAAACAGCTTAATTTACGGTAACAGATCATTAATCAGCATTAAATCAGCACGTAATTGGATATTAATTTCAAATTTTGAAAATCAAAGATTATATCATCTATTTTGAATACATTTTTTATGAACAATCTGTTAAATTTCGAACTGCAGTAATTTTATTGTTGTTACTGTGGATTTTTCAAGATGAATACATCAATTTTGATGAGACATTCCGGAATTTGGGTGAACGAATTGCAGTATGAAAGTTACAAAATCGACGGAATCGTTGTTGGAGATTCAATTTCGTTTTCTAATCTCAAAGCAGCAATTGCAGCCGAGTTGGATATTGATGTATCAGTGCATTGACTAAACATTATAACATGTGATACATATCTAATACATGTATCAGTGCATCGACTAAACACTGTACACACTGATTCTATATGTATCATCAAGCACAGTTGATGACGCAGTTATTAAACTTAGTTAATGATACATTATAACAATTTTCAAAACCTCATGATACATAGAAAATATTATGATACACAACAAATTCATGTATCAATGCATCATCTAAAACACTATACACACTGATTCAAAATGTATCAGCAAGCACACTTGATGGCGCATTTATTGAAATTAATCACTGATACATGATAAAAAATTTAAAAAACCCTTGATACATAGGAAATCATATGATACACATCTAGTTCATGTGTCAAAGCATATGTATTATATGATACACATCTAGTTACATTGAAAATCAACGAAGGCATTATACATTAGTTTAAGAAACAAAATCAACTAGATACATTAAATATGAAATCATATGTATTATAAAGGATGAACTACAAAAATAAAAAAAAATCAACAACTGATCTGTTGAAAGCAAAAAGAAACAAATGACCACGAAATCCCCCTACACTTTTATCTTTGCTCTATACCAACTTCTGTATCTTTGTCTCACTGTCAACAATGGAAAATGATTTCATCAGCAAAAGAGGATCCCTGGAAACGATGATGTTGCAAGGAGCAATGAGGATACATCATCTCTTTCACTTTTTCCTTATATATTTTGTAAATGTGGAAAGGGAGGAGATCTGGTAGTTTTTCGGAAAAAATTGTGAAGCGAAAACTTACTTGGTTCTTGAAAAATCTTATGGAGAGAGAATAAATCTGAAAATTAAAAAATGAAGGAAGTAAAAATTGAGGGAGTGAAAATAGGAAGAGTTTAAAGGGAGTGAAATAGGGAGGGATTAAGGGAGTGAAATTAGGAATAGAAACGTGTGCTTGAATGTGAAACTTAATGTATCTAGAAAAATGGAATTTAAAAGGAAAAGAAGGGATTATGGAGATATTTTAAAATAGTAGGGAATAATGAAAATTATAAAAAATAAAGGTGTGTATTTAAGTAATTTATCCTTATTGAAATAATTGATTTTTAAATATCGATGATAAATTTTAGTATGCCTAAATTTATCAAAAAGTACAAATAAATTAAATTACACGAAAATATGCATAATAATTTTGATTTAATGTTTTGTTATATAGCTATCGTCCAAATTGGTTATAGATGATAAGTGTGCATTTTCTCCTAAGTATGTCTGGATATCATCTTTAAATAAATATTAAATATGAGGAGAAATTTTAAAATTTTATAAATTATCGTGTTATTTGAAATTATTGAAAGTTGACTTTTCTTTAATTCTAATTATAAGAGACGAAAAAAATCTTCAATATATGTCGTAATAATACTTAAACATTACTAAATATAATTCATGTATAATGTAGTTAATTCATTGAGAAAGTTTATCAAAATTTTTATATATTCATAATATATACACCTATAAAACTAAGTCACAATATGTTTATTTCAATTTTATGTTAAATTTAAATCGTTTAATAAAGATTTTCTCCATTTGTAAATGATGAATATTTTCTTTATTCAATTTTTTGTTACAGAAATAATGCAAAGAGGTAAACTCATTGAAAAAAGAGACCATAATTTAATTTGGATACCTGAAAATAATGAAGCACAATCAAAAAAATTTCAAAGATAAAATCACATTAAAAAAAGAACATAAATTATGTATTTTGTATTCATAGAGAGGATAAAAAACAAATAATTAAAACTCTGAAAGTTATAATCTGTTTTAAATGCAAATACTTCAACAGTATAAGATAGATAAAGTCAAAACTTTAATACCACAAAAAAGATTGATTTATAATAAGTTTAAGAATATATTAAACGTGAGACAATGATTAGATTTTTAATTTCAACTTTTAATAATAAATTAATAATTGTTAATGGCTAAATAATTTTGAGTTCCTAATAAAAAGCACCAGTTAGTTTAGTTTTTTTCCTTTTTTTTTGGCAGCCACGTTGCCTATTCTTTTTCCCTTTTAAACTGATTTTCCTTAATTTTCTTAATATATTTATATATAAGAAACAAATATGTAGCCACGTTAAGGGTACATACAATTTGCAGAGAAAAATTTTTGGAAAATGTGAAAACTAAAATATGTTACATATTTTTAAAAATAATTAAATAAATCTCTATCACTAAATGTAAGTATTCTGATTAGGATAACAATAAAAGTCCCAAGAATTTTAACATTAGCCACATTATTAATTATTTTTATTTAAAAAGAAAAATAATATAAAAGAGTTATATAACTGTGGTAACTTTTTAATTTTAAAGAGAACTTTTATAAGATATATAGATTTTTAAATTAAAACCAATAATTTCTAAATAATACCGTTTTAGTTATCAATTTTCTTTTTCAAACAAAAATCTTTAAAATGTAGTGTGACATATTCTTAAATTCAGTTTTACTTAAGATTTTTAATATTTAATTATTTTTCAGTTTAAAGACTCCACAATTTAAAATAAAACAGATTTCCTTAGACATATCATGTAGTTCAAATATTTACTTTTTGAAAAGTGTGATAACTTCTCACCAAAAAAGAGTGTTTTTTTATTTTTGCTATAAAGAATGAGGAGCTATGGAAAGTTATCTTAATTTTTGTATATTTCGTAAATGCTTAAATAATTTGGATTTTTTTTTGCTATAAAAATTAGTGCAGAAAGTTAGTTTGAATATTTAATTAAGAATTTGATAATTTTTTACAAAAATAGAATCTCAATTCATATGTTAGTTAAAATTTATTTCTAAAGTTTTAAAAATTAGTGTCGACAATCTGCAATTTTTTTGGCTATAAAGCAGGAGTAAATTGAGTATAATAATTTTGATTAATAATCGTATGAATTTGAATTTTGAAGAAAACCTAAAAAAAGAAGTTAAAATGTAATAATTTTATAATAAAAAATAGTTAGTAAAATATATCATGCATTTAATTATATAATCATTTTTATCTTTGATTAAATATCAAATATTTATTTTTACTTGTGTGTATTTTATTCTTTTCATATATCGTTTGAATAAAAAATTATGTTTGTAATTTATTAATTTTAACATTCCATAAGAAATATTTGAGATCATAAAATTAGATGGTATGTTGATACATTTTCTAAAATGATTGTTCTAATAGATTATCACTAAAAATAAATAATTTTTTTCTTAAAAAGAAGACATATATAAAAATGAATGTAGCATGGATAAATGAGTAGGTGGTTGTCTTTAATATAGGAATTCAAAAACAAAAGGTGGTTACATATTTAAAACAAATATTATCTTCACATATGTTTTTTCTCAAATTTAAATTAAATTATATTTAATTATCCTTTTAAGTAAATTTTCACGTTTAAATGGAAAGTTTGATAAACATGGAATTTATTAGATAATATGTTTTACTTTTACTTCTCCTATTATATATAGATAGAAGATTTAATTAATTTAATTATAAATTTAATTCAATTCTTTAAAATTGAGAAGTTGTAAATTTTGGATTTTGTCCATAATTCTATTTTTTTTAGAAGACGTGGAAGTTATACCTTTTTTAAATAAAAATAATAACTCAACCGTTTTTTTTCTGTAATTTTTTGTTTTTTATTTTATTTTTGGATTCTAAATTAATTTATTTAATTTAATTATAAATTTAGATTTTTGAGATTATTATTGTAAAATGTACTATTTAGTTGGATGTTTTTAGTTAATTTAATTATAAATTCAGATTATTATTATAAAATGCACTATTTAGTTGGATGTTTTTTTATCGTTTATACTGTAATTATTATTATTATTATTATTATTATTATTATTATTATTATTATTATTATTATTATTATAACTTTGATTTTTTTAATCAGTAAAGATAGACTATTATGAATTTGAATTTTGAAGAAAACCTTAGAGAAAAAGTTAATTAATTATAATTTATATCTTAATTTAATAGTTTTTTAATTAGTGGGCAGTTCTCCTATTTAATTATTTAATTATTTAAATTGCCTTAGGCAGAACTCATTTTTTTTCTTTTCTATTTTTTATGTTATAAAGTAAAGTTCTTTTAATAAAAGTTAATTTAAGTAAGTTTTAAAACTACTAATTTTTCTATAAAAATAAAAATAACAAAATATTTTATTGTTTAATCTCTATTACATGCAATTATCAATATCAATTTGTTTTTTTCAAAAAAAAAATAGGACTTCCAAAAAGAATTTCTTCTCAACTACCACCATTAAGGTAAAAAGTTGGAATAGCAAACAACATAAATAACTAAATTTAACTTCATGTTTTCAAATATTTTCCTCATCCTAGACAATCATGTAGAAAATCAATAAAAACAATGTGAAATTATCCAAATAAATTCAAAGAGAGTAAAAGATAACCAGTTTAATTAAAAAGAAATTCGTTAAGCTACTTTATGAAGTTTATCCTAAAATACCCTTTATAATTTTTTCACCATTATATTGTTCACTTTCATATTCATAATTCAAAAAATAACTACAATTATAAAAATCTAAAAAGATATATATGAAGAAATCAAATTACATCCATATTTATCTTGTTCTGTTTTACTTTTTACTTTCTCCTATAATACATAAATGGAAGATTTAGTTAATTTACTTATAAATTTAATTCAATTCTTTAAAATTGTGAAGTTGTACATTTTAGATTTTGTCCATATTTTTTATTTAGAAAATGTGGGCAGTTCTACTTTTTGTTTTTAAAAAATAATAACTCAACCGGTTTTTCAAAATTTTTCCTTTTTCCGTTTGTAATTTTTATTTTTACTTCTTTTTTTTTTTTGGATTCTAATTTAATTTTTTGGATTTTTTTTTTAAAAAATAGGACTTTCAAATAAAATTTCTTCTTAACTATCACCATTAAGATAAAACGTTGGAATAGCAAACGACAAAAATAACTAAATTAACTTCATGTTTTTCAATACTTTTCTCATTCTATACAATTATGTAGAAAATCAACAAAAAAAATGTGAAATTATCCAAATAAATTCAAAGTGAATAAAAGAACATCAGTTTAATTAAAAAAATTTGTTAAACTTCTTCATAAAATTTATCCTAAATGCTCCTTACAATTTTTTCATAATTCATTGTTCACCTTCATATTCATAATTCAAAAAATAACTACAATTGTATAAAATTCTAAAAAGATATATATGAAGAAATTAAATTACATCCCTATTTAACTGAAAATATTTACCTTTGTATCAATATGAATGACACTCCTCAGTTACATAATCAAGAAATCACTTAAACTCAATTAGCAACCTCATCATAAAAAAGAAGAGTTTTGTAAATAATAGATTTTTATGAAAAAGTAGATTGATTGAATTGTGGGAAGTAGTTTTTTTGGAAGATGTCTTGGTTATTTTTATAGGGATAAGGTAAGTTAGTTGTGTTTTGAAATTCAAATTTTAAATTAAACATAAGGGATAAATATATTTTAAATTAAGAAATTAAAATAATAGAAAAGAGTTAATTTAACTGTGGAAACTTTCTAATTTTTTTATGGAAGAGGGCCTAAAATACCCTTGAAGTATCAGTAATGGTACAAAATTATGTTCCATCCACCTATTGACTCCAAAATATCCTTTTCATCCATTTATTGGCTCCAAAATACCCTTCTCATCCACCTTTGGGTTCAAAATTAATCACTTGTTTAACGATTTTAAATTTAAACTATTAAATATTATACACGGCGCTCAACTATTTGTTATAATTTAACTTATTAATATAATTTATTAACCAATCTACTACCCACCCATTACCAATTAAACCACACTCAATTAACAAACCCGCCTCATTACTCATGCACAACATAAAAACTACTATCAATGAATGTTTCTAAAAATTTGAGGCGAAAATGCCTATAAAAGTACATTATCATAAATTCAAGTCCTCAGTCAAAAACATATTATAATTCAAGCGTCTAAATAAAAATTATCGACAAACTTAAAAGTTTGACTATGTTCATCTTAATTATTCATTCGCCTCAATTATGTGATGTTACATAATATATAATTTTGTTAAAAACAATATATTAAACTTTTAATATTTAAAATAAAAAACAAAAATTTATAAAATTATCTATAAAAAGTTCATGAATTAATTCGAGAGGTGTTACTTCTTTACCTCTAATTATAAATTTCGAATTCAAGATTGGAAAAGAATCCTATTGGAAGTGTCCTACTAAATAAACGGCTAAATCTAAATTTAATTAGGGTTTCAATTCAGACTCAAATAATTTTGAATGTCATTTTCAGAAATCGGTAATTTCTTTGTGCTTTAGTAGTGTTTAGGGAGATTTTGATATTAGAAATGATATATTAATTGGGTGGAGCTTAATTAGTAATGGGTGGGTAGTGAGTTGATTTATAAATTATATTAATAAATTAAATTTTATCCAATAGTTGAGCGTCAAGTATTTTAAAAATATTTAAATAGTTTAAATTTGAAACCGTTAAATGAATGATCAATTTTGAACACAAAGGTGGATGACAAGGGTATTTTAGAGCCAATAGTTGGGTGAAAAGGATATTTTGGATCCAATAGGTGGATGGAGGATAATTTTGTAACATTTTCAATACTTCAAGGATATTTTAGGGCCTTTTCACTTTTTTTATATCGTTTAAAGTAATTAGCAATTTAAATTTGCTAATCTTCTTCATTTTTAATCATCCCACTAACGAGTTTCAAAACATCATATTACATTGCCACTTCTAAACAAATTAAAAAAAAATTCAATTAGAATTTTTTTAAAAAATTTATCTATTTTAAAAAAAAGGCATTGTAGGGAAGTTTCTTTTATTATTTAACTATTATTAATGTTATAAGTTTTATATTTGATCTTTTTTCTTATTTGCATTTTAAATAATTACATTTTATTAAACAAATACTCCTATCCTTTCAGAAATGGTTCATAAAACCAAATGACCCCTTAATGTTTAATTTTTGGATCAAACTTACCCCTCAAACTAATAAAAATAAGGTTAAGTTTTGACGCCATTAAAAAGAGCCACGTGATATTTTTTTTATGTCCACGAATTTATTTTCAAATAGTGTCACGATCCAAAAATGGACGTGATGACACTCATCTTATCCCACTAAGACAAGTCAGCCTAAAACTCAACAATTATAATAAAATGCAGAAATTTCAAATCAAAACACCCTCAAAATCTGGTTGTCACGTGTACAAACCTCTAAAGTATTATAATTGATTAAGAAGAAACGCTAGTCTCAAATGAACTTGTTTCTAGAATAGAACAAGATCATAAATAGGAGTAAGAAGGTCTGATGTGATAATAAGCAGCTACCTCACAATTCTCCACAAGAAGCCTCAGACAAGGAGAAGAGAAAATATCACAAAGTCCGGGCTAGTAACCTACAAAAAAATTGTAGTAGCAAGGGATGAGTATCAAACTACACGGTACCCAGCAAGTAAACTTCTAAACACAAGCTAAGGGGATAAAATACGGGTACTCCTTACACACCAACCGAACCTCCACAACTACAACCTACATAAAATTCAGCACAACCTAACAGTTCACAGTTTTCATAGCACCCACCTCATCAAAATCATTTTAACAAATTTGCACATCCTCAACTACAAACTCAATTTTCAACAATCACAACTTTCACAAAAAAACACTCACAATATCAGCAACAAATAAGATCAAGTTCGTCAAATAGAGGTAATCAAATATCAAGTACTTTCCAACCACCAATAAAACACATAAACATTAAGAATGAAGGATGTCATGGGATGCAATGCAATATGATACCATGAAGTGATATGCCTCAGAATACCAATTTCTCTCTCAACCGTATATACATAATACTCCTCAGAAATACATCGAGAGTTCATGACCCATGGGGACTCGCGAGGTCCATATACCGACACAGACGATTTTCACATGTCTGTGCGGACGATCTTAATGCACTATGATAAATCAAACAAATTTCACACGAACGATCTCCACTTGCCAAAATCATAATCATAACTTTTCTACCGCACGGACGATCTCCACATGCCCAAATAATCATAACTAGATCAACAACATGAATGATCTCTACGTGTTAGACTTTTACTCATACCCAATCTCATGTCAATGCATGTGCACAATGTGATATCAAATAAAGTAAATGATGCAAAATCTCAATAAATCAAATGTCGCTATGACATATAATCACCTCGATTATCACAATTATACGAGTTCAGTAAAGAACACAATCATACATAATAATTAAATCAATAATATATCAGTTAAATGTCATATGTTTTGGCATTCTTGATTTCAATCCGCATTCTATAGTAATAAATCTTCCCATTATAATACCAGTACTCGTACCATTCTCAATACATCACATACAAACAAATAATCACATTGTTTTTATTATCCCTTTTTATCATTAGAATTAATCAATGTGGACAAGTCAACCCATCACCAAGTCTTATTACTCCTAAACATATACCACAAGAAAATACACGCATTTCATACACTTAGCAAGAGTTTAGAAATCCACTTGCCTCAAATAGTCGAACAATCACTCTCGGGACTTGAGTCTCCTCCTTTCATTGGACTTCCTAATAAATGCAATCTGTTCAAGTATAAAATCACGATAAGATTTTAAAATAACATCACCCATAAGCCGAACACATAAATTTATCCAAATCCATAATCAAGGTTTTAATTTTGATGTCAATTAATATGTCAATACTCATATTTGCTAAATTTCAAGTCTAGGATTAAGCCTTAATTTCTCCAATATTCATAAATCTAATAATATTAATATAATAAAGTACAATTAATATATAATTCATATAACAATATTTCAAAACAATAATCCTAATATGATAACTATTAATAAGAATCGAAATTAAAGCAAAGTTCATTAACCAAGAAAATTAATGGCTAAACACACGAAATATATAGCAATCTGCCTATTGCAGATAATCACTTCTATCCCTCATTGGCCACCCAAAATATTGAAAAATATATATAATAATTAAAACTTAGCAATTTAAAATTGTAATGCTGCATAGCAGCAAACCAATAATGTCAAATGGCTATACATACCCACTATATAATGTAAATAATCTAATTAATAATTCCCTCCCCACTAACAATATTTATCAAACAAAAAAAAATTGAAACTTTGAATTAGTTTTACCTGTAGACGAAAGATCGCATGCTATCCCGGGCGATTTTGTATCATGCGGCTTTTATTTGTGTTATGATCGAAAATTACTAAATTTTCTGTAACTTATTTTAATAAAAGAGTTAAACTTAGGGTATTAATTAAAATTACAAATTTTCCCATTAATGAATGACATAATGCTAATCCATGTTCCACACGGCCAAGAAAACATCGGTTTTTAATCTCATTATGACTTGGTTGTTCGGAAGAGCAATTAATTCGATCAGAATAGTGGAATGGAAGGCAGTAAAAGAATGAAATACTCCTTTTTTTTCCAATCGCCCCGCGAAGACAGACGCTCGGAAAGATTCTCGACATTAATAAAAATTAATTATTTAATAAATACCATCAAACTAAATAACCGAAGTTATCAAATAGTGTAAAAATCTCAAATCAACTTTTTGAACGGATCAAAAAAAATTCGGGACAACTACCGAGATGGGTAAAACGATAATTTTGTAAAAATTTCAAAAAAAATGACGTTTCAGGTCATTACACTATCCACCACTAAAAATCTTGTTCGTTCTCGAACATAAGAAAGAAGAAGAAAGGATATCGACGTTGCCAAAAGCCTGAGAAATGATCTTCTAGACATCAAGTACTAATCAAGGGAGAATCAAACTTACCTATCCCAAAAACAACACGATCAAGTAACCACATAGCTAGCGATACACCTAAGCTAACAGAACCTCCATCAACACTCTTAGACAATTGTAAATCGTCATACCGCTTATATAGGTTCTCATAAGCAAGGTTGTGCGTGTAAAACTACTTATATACTTCAAATTCCAAATAAAACTCAACCGAAATGATCAATTCTGCCCAAGGATCTCATCATATCAAGAAACATAAGAGGATCGGTTCATCCGATCCACCACTAAGAATTCACCCATAGATGTGGAAACACGCGTAATATAAGTAGGGAATCATACTCCAAATAGTTCCCAATACGAAGAAGGTGGTTACATAAGAATATACAAAAGCAAAGTCGAATAAAACAAGATATTCCTTCCATAGGGCCCATATAAATAGAATTCCATTCATCTGACTCCATCTCTCGATGTTTAACCACCCACAATCAACCAGTCTGATCCCCCATCACAACCTAACAAATACTCGATTCATGAAACTCCACATACTTCTCCCCATACTTCATTGAAACTAACACTCTTAATATAAAAAAAAACATCATAACTACACCAACCATTTACCTTACACTCAAACTGTCACTAGTATCAAAGTCTTTTTAGCAAACAAATTGTATACTCTAAAAATTTCAAAATATGGCTCCTTTTTCTATATATAAGCATTACATGACAGATATGAGTCACAACTAAGATTGATAGCACTAATTTCAAATCTAAGTACTTTCCCATCGAGGTACAATAACTTAATCACGCCTAATGTCGACGTCACACAAACTTTCACATGTCATTTTTCAACCATCATGCACCTCATGCCAAAACTCAAAGAAATATTCTTGATCACTCGAAAAATTCGGTATACTATAAGCTAGCTCTTCACCTCTACTCACTATCAATTGCCTATGTAACACATTATAACAGTCTGTATCGTCTGATCAACAAGGTAGTTTCAATCCCCTAAATCCTCATTTATCATGTAAAATTGTAGGTTCACACCGCTGAACATCAATAAGTTACCTATATAATTTAAACAATTTAGCTCCACATAAGAACACATAATCTTATACAACATTGCTATTTTTCACCCAAATCAAAACTCAATCTTTATAAAAATTGTTGATAAATCTCTAATAAGTCTATACCAATCTAATTCACAACAATAGTCATATTAGAACTTATATGAAAATTCATACATCCTTTAAGTTCGAACCAAGAATCTATATGAGAGGTCTTATTCCTTCACATCTCTTAAATTATTCCCATGATAAAAATATCAAATAGGTTAAACTCTTCAATATATCAACCTTTATTCTTTTCACTAACTCATTTATCAATCTTATTCTTTGGCCAAAGCCCTTAACATTTTTACCTTATCCTCTAAATAAAAACTTTATATGAAACCCTTCCTTAGGTCCTTTGAAAATTAAAATAATACACTTTATGACTCATAACATATACAAGTACTTCCAATTACGTTATACTCAATGTGATCGATCACTTCTTACCTTACTAATCCATAACTTGACAACACACTACCACCAACCTAAACTCACAATGAAAAACTTGAATTTTGAATTTAACTGTGTAACCCAATCCTTTTATCTATTAGCATTAGCTCATACCTTGAAGATTTTTATGAATTCGCGTATCTTAGCTTATCATTGATCACCTCTCCATCGACCTTATCATATATTTCAAAAGAAAATTCTACCATACTCATTATCAAACTCAAAACCACAAAATACCTGATAATCACACTCAAGCTTAACGTCTGTACACTCATTTCTCAAGTTTTATCCAATAGCTTTAACCAATCTGATGATCCTATGACACTATATATTACCATACCAGAGCAAAATGGGTGAGATCACGTATGTCTAAACTCAATTCTCAATCTTCTGAAGATATATCTTTGTCTCTTACAATCTGAGTAACTATCCTTGTGGTCATCGCCTCTTTTCAAAGGCTAAACTATCTCCCACCAACTCTTTTCATTTCAATTCTATTCTCGTGGTGTCTCAGCACCCCCTACAACTTTTCATGCAACTAAGCTACTCACCAATTAGTATTAAGCCACAACCTTAAATACTTGCAAGTTTTCATTACAATACAGAATTCATTTAACCATCAATCCTCATCATATAGTTGCATCTCATTCAAAATCGATCACAAAATTTTATTATCGTTATTCTTTGTTAGCCCTTGCCATCACCAAAAAGTCAACTTTTTCATCCATATGACACCTTAAACCCAGTTATACCAATCATATTAAAAGGATTAACCTAATTCCATGCATACTTTCTTACAAAAATTCTCAATTGCCTTCACATAAGTATACTCTTTAGGACTTCCTTTACCCATAAGATGGTCATTCAATATTGATCTACTTTCTTGGACCTTACGATGAAATCACCAGCCCTCATCTAAAACCTTTGGAATACACTTCACAACCTAAATATATTTATACTATACCAAGGATCCACCACTAAGATTCCCCTTACAAACAATGCTTAACTTATTTGTCCGTGGTGAAAAAGCTAGTTGTTTTCTCAATTGAGTATGAATGCAATATTGAATCTCGTTATACGATCATGTGGTACAATCGATAATTCCTTAAGTATTTTATATTCACGCTTTAACAATCAATGTATCCGTTTTCATATACCACTAGTATCACATCATTAAAGTTCGTTAGATCCACCACTAGAACACATCTTACCTACCGAGAAGATTGAACCCAAATAGCCTACACATTTCTGCCTTTAAGTAACTAACATAAACTACCAAATTTGCTTGGTCTCTCGTCTAAAGCGATATGCATCCCTTCGTAGATCAGGTCAATAATATGAGTAAGACACTCTATAACTCTACACAAGTAAGCATTAATACTATTGTAGTAGTCGTTCTATGATCCTTCTTAACATTCACCCGATTTATGAAACTGCAATAGTGATTCTTAACTAAATTGGTCCAACATCATTCTCCTCATTCGCTACGAAATTCATACATGTTATCACAACTTTACTAACTGTGTTTACTCAAGTTGCATTGTTCATTATCTTGCTATCAATTTAATTCGTCCACTTCCAATTATCGAACCACACAAATACTATTTTTTTTACTAGGGTAACTAACCTTACACAACCCTTTCAAATTGTTGAACATTCTAAATCTAACCACACATATTTTCCATAAGTACATTACTTTCGTCTTAATATCATATTTAACATTAAAACCATACACGACATCAACTACTCACATAAGGAACCACACACGAGTCATCAAATAACATCGAGATAATAGAATGAAGTGATAAGAAAAAAAATCAGACCAAGGACGCACGATAGAGATTCAAAAAGTGAAGATTTTTCCTGAAAGTCATCGTAGCCTCTCGAAGATAAGTACAGACGTCTCCATATCGATCCTTGAGACTCTACTTAGACTCAGCTTGTACACACGTGAGACCTATGAATCTTGGGCTCTGATACCATGTTGTCACGATTAAAAAATGAACGTGATGACACTCATATTATCCCAACAAGACTAGTCAGCCTAAAACTCAACCATTACATTAAATGAATAAATTTCAGAATCAATTCAAAACACACCCAAAATCTGGTTGTCACGTGTACAAGCCTCTAAAGTATTACAATTCAAAAGAAATGTTAGTCTCAAATGAACATGTTTCTAGAATAGAACAAGATCATTAATAGTTAGTAAGAAGGTCTGATGTGATAATAAGCAGCTACCTCACAATTCTCCACAAGAAGACTTAGACAAGGAGAAGGGAAACTATCACAAAGTCCGGGCTAGTAACCTACATAAAAAATTGTAGTAGCAAGGGATGAGTACCAAACCACACGGTACCCAGCAAGTAAACTTCTAAACACAATCTAAGTGGATAAAATACAGGTACTCCTTACACACCAACCGAACCTCCACAACTACAACCTGCATAAAATTCAGCCCAACCTAACAATTCACAGTTTTTATAGGAGACAGCTCATCAAAATCATTTTAACAAATTTGCACATCCTCAACTACAAACTCAATATTCAACAATCACAAATTTCACAAAATGGCACTCACAATATCAGTAACAAACAAGATCAAGTTCGTCAAATAGAGGTAATCAAATATCAAGTACTTTCCAACCACCAATAAAACACATAAACATTAAGAATGAAGGATGTAATGTGATGCAATGCAATATGACACCATGAAGTGATATGCCTCAGAATACCAATTTCTCTCTCAACCGTATATACATAATACTCCTCGGAAATACATCGAGAGTTCATGACCCATGGGGGACTCGCGAGGTCCATATACCGACACGGACGATCTCCACTTGTCTGTGCGGACGATCTCAACGCACTATCATAAATCAAACAAAAAAAAATTAGAACTTTGAATTAGTTTTACCTGTAGACGAAAGATCGCGTGCTATCCCAAACGGTTTTGTATCATGCGACTCTTATTTGTGTTATGATAAAAAATTACTAAATTTTCTGTAACTTATTTTAATAAAAGAGTTAAACCTAGGGTATTAAATAAAATTACAAATTTGCCCATTAACCACCCATTAATAAAAATTAATTATTTAATAAATACCATCAAACTAATAATCGAAGTTATCAAATAGTGTAAAATTCTCAAATTAACTTTTTGAACGGATCAAAAATAATTCGGGATAACTATCGAGATGAATAAAACGATAATTTTGTAAATAATTCAGAAAAATAACGTTTCAAGTTATTATAAATAGTTGTAAAAAAGCCACCCATTCAACTTTTAGAACCCAACCCATTTCAGAGGTTAAAAAGTTCTTGGATTCTCTCGAAAAAACTTAGAAATTAAGAAATGTGAAATGCAGGAGGGGGACGGTAACAAAGGGATATTATTAGTAAGAATTTTGAATAAATTGTGAAGCCATTTCTCTATAACATTTTTTAAATATTTTTCTTATAAGTGCAAAAAGAAAAATATCATTCCGCTGACCCATTTTAAGGTAAATAAAGCTCTTCTCGTAACGCTTTAAACAATTTGAAGTTGAACTTTTTGATGGTTACTGTATTCATGAAAGCAACTGTGTATATAATTATATTATGATGTTTGAGTTATTATAATTTTCTGCAAGAAATTAAAAATAATTAATTTTGATGATTTTTTATGAATTAGTCCGGTCAAATGTTATGGCAATGACTATCTTTTATGGTGATTTTGAGTTATTAACGACACAAAATTGCTTTTGTATGTTGGTTAAGTAGTAGTAGGATTCAACAATTTAGTGTTTAACAGTTCAATATCTATCATGTATTTTTTTAATGAGTCAATAAATTGAAGGAAGAAGAAAACACTCAAAGAGATGCAAAACCCGATTTCTTTAAGTGGGTCAGTACGTTGGGTCGTTGTGAATTTTAGAATAATTAATATGAAATTAAAATTTGTGGAACAATTAGAAAATGCCACGCAACTCTTTTAAAAGAGTCAAAACTTGACTTAAGTTCTATTAGTTTGAGGGATAAGTTTGATTCAAAAAATAAATATTAAGGATATTTCTGAACTCAAAGGTGAAAGGAGGGTACTAATAATTCATTTCTCAAAGGATAGAGGTATTTTCGATCCTTTTCAGTTTTAATAAGGAATAATGCATAAATATTCTTTTAATTTATGTTCGAAATCTCAAAGGCACACTTATATTATATTAAGGTCCTATTACCCCTCTGAGCTTATTTTATAGATAATTTTCTATCCCTTTTCGGACTACATGGTACTATCTTGTGGGCCCAACGACGGTTGACTTTGTTTTCAAGCTAGTGCCACGTAGGCTGAAAAGGAGTAGAAAATTACCTATAAAATAAGTTCAGAGGATAATAGAACCTTAGTATAGTATAAGTGTGTCTCTGAAATTTCGGGCATTGGTTGAGGGGATAGTTGTGCATTTCACCTTTTAATAAAGTATAATCTATAATTTACATGTTCTATTTTTACTGATAAAAATACTTTAAATAATAATAATAATAATAATAATAACAACAACAACAAAAACAAAAACAACAATGATTTCTTGTTTAACTTAGATTAAAATTTTAAAATTTGTGTAAACTTTTAAATTAAAATTAATAAAATTGTTCATTTATGTAGATATACTATTGACGCCCAAATTTTGACCAGCGTCGGTATAAATTGATTATCGAGCTTCCTAATTTTCCGAATATTTTAAATTAATTAGTTTTATAAATTTTACGAATATAATATAATACATGAACTTTATGTTACTTCGAATACGTTTTAACATAATTTTCGATAATATATTTCTCACATAATTATGTATATAATTAGTATATCTTATGATTATTCAAAGACCATCAAAAATATACATTTAAGTATTTTATTAAACTAGTTTAATTTAAATTATAATGATACTTTTGAATCACTTTTTACGATTTTAATAATTAAACTACTAAACAAAGAAGCTCGTTAATTAGTCAATACAAATTCATCATTTTAATTGGTTATTCGTCAAATTAACCCAATTCCCTTTTCCATTTTTAATTAATTCATCCACTCCCAATTTCAGCCCACTTTATTCCTCAACTCCTAGGCCCAAACGTTTTCAGCTCTCAACCTCAAATCCAGCCCAACACTTATTAATCCCAGCCCATTTAAATTCTTGCTTCCAAACTAATTCGCAAGCCCAAGCTTCCTACCCGCTCCGACCCAACCCGTTTCCCCCGACCCGACCCAACTCCTCCCTTTCTTCTTCCCTTTTCCCAGAACCCACGCGACCCCCATTCCCAGAAAAATCACGCGACCCCTCTCCCCCACGATTCCCAGCAGCCCACGCTCTCTCCTCTTCCCCACGATCCCCCGCGTCTCCCCACACTCTCTCCTCCGCGTTCCTCCTCTCTCTATCGCGCGTGGGCAGAAGGGATCAACAACGGAAACCTGCGGTAGCAGCTATTTCTTGTCGTTTCTCCCGCAACGTCCCTCTCACTCGTACGACTTCGCAGCGCTAAACGACGCGGATTCGTCCTTGGTAGCGTGGGATTGAGCCACGTCGCTTGCCAAGGACGAAGAATCAATCTCCGCCCTCCACCTCCCCTTTTTCGTGCGATTTGGCCGCGTTTGGATAAGGTTTCCGCAATTTCAAATTCGAAATGGGCGGAAAATCGTATCACCCACCCCCCAAAACCGAAACCCCTAAAAATCTTTTATATAAACCCCACCCTCTTCAGAAAACGTGGTTAGAGATTTTGGTTGGAAATTTTTCGAAAAACTTTGGCTGTTCTATTTATTTCCGAGAGAACTAAAGGAAATTTTAGAGCAAGTCTTTGGCCTTTTGTCGATTTGTTTTCGCTGGAACGGAAGAGCGTTGAACAGTTGAGAGAAGAGAAAGAAGGTAGTAGCAGTCGCGATCATCGGATTAAATTTCCTCGTTCGTGGCTTTTGAACAGCCACATTTCCGGTTGTGAAGTCGTCGCCTCTCCGCTCAGTGTCGTCCTTGTTTCGCTGCCGTCGAAGAGGTAAATTCTTTCATCTTCATATGTTTTCCTCATTCGAGTGTATTTATTAACTAATATGGAGAATCTGGTTGTGGCTGCTTGTGGGAAATCATGATTTGTTTTCCGTCTAATCATTAAGTGTTGAAAGTTTGATCTTCTTTGTTGATTAGAATCCATTGTTTGGTTGTTAAGCCCTCAAATGGGTCTTCCCTTTGCTGCTTGCATCCTGTCTCAAACATTAGACGTGATGTAAAGAGCGCTTACGGGTTTCTATATTTTCAACTCTGTTTCGGCCTATTGGTTTTGATTTTTCCTCGTTTGGGTAGCACTGTTCCAGCACTGTTAAAGTGCTTATAGGCGGCGTGGTGTAGGTGTATTTAGTCGCAGAGAGGCATATTAGGATTAGTTGTGGTTTGTTCGTCGGATAGTTGTGTATTTGCTTGTCTCGAGTATTGTAGTAAGGGTAACAGGTTTATATCTTTGAGCTCTCTTCTCCTGAAATTTGTTTTCTTTTCTAAACTTGTTCAAGTATATGGTTCTTGAATACATGATGGCTGCTTATCCTCTCCATTGTCTTTATTTCCAAAATTGTTACTTCGTTTGGATAATCTGTCTTGTTAGGAGTCTTGAATGAACGTTTCGTTTTTTTGTGTGCCACGTTGGTTATCTGAAACTTTTCCTGGAAATCTGTGGTTTGAAAGGCCGTCTTCATCTCACAGTGGCCATTTGTATTTGGCTGTCTTAATCCGTAGTCGTGTAGTAAGTTAATGGAGTTGTCTCCTTGTCTAGTTTGCTTGATGTTGGATGGCATCGCTTCATATGTTGAAATCCCTCTTAAAGTTAAGTGAGGGATGTTCAAGTGTTTGAAGCATAAATGATTAGTTGATATTTAACCATGTGACGCATTTCAATAGTATTTCACTACTTGTTTCTGGCTAAGTTTGTTCTTTAAATGTGATTTGGAGTTATCAACAATTTCGTGTGAAGGTTTCTCTACGCTTGGTTTTGCAGCACAGTTTATGTATCGTTGTATGGTGTCATTTAGGTTGAAACGATTTATATAGCTTTAAATACCATTTAAGTTGTTGGATGTTGGTTTTGCTATTCTTGTGAATATTTGATTAGTATTACATGTTAAAGAAGCCCTTGTTGTGTTTGTGAATTTGTTTATTTTAGTTATTATTTTTAAAATGTCAATTCTCATTTCATTTGTTTTTGTGGCATGTGAAAACTCCTCTCGAGTCCATTGCGGGACTCCATTCTTTCTCTATGCATTCGGAAGAGCCATAAAGGCTCGAAACTCTCTTTATTCGAGTCAAGCCATCAGGATAGACATGCCAAGCAAATGCCTTGAAGATTGAAGAACTTGAAGAAGGCGGATTAGAAGATTATTTATTCTTTATTATGTTGTATTCATTTCGGGCATAAGCCCTTGTCCTTTTATTTCTCTCGTGATTATTTTGTATGTTTAGATTAGGACAGGTACAAAAATGGGTCAAACACCCAAAAACAGGTGGGTCCAAGTTTCGGTCAAGGCGAACAGAACTCGAAAATTTGGACCCAAATCTCTCTCTCCCTCTCTCTCTCTCTCTATCTCTCTTCGCTACTTGTTTACTTTTTGTTTTGAGTGCCGTTAGTCTAGGATTAGAAAACTCCAACCCCGCCGAACACCTTTCGCTTTATCGAACTCAAAAATTAAAACTGAATCTCAAAACAATAAAGTTTCAAATTCACAAGTTTGCTTAGAGTTAAAATTTAAAAAGTTTAACTTTAACGGAATATCAAAATAATGAATGTTGCAAAACTTGTAAGTTTGTTTAGATGAGACTTTAATAAGTTCAACTTCAAAATTGCAAGGTTAAAACAAAAATAGTCAAATAGTTAATCGCCGGAAAACCGTAAGTTAGCGGAGTGTCTTAGGTGCCTTACACCTTCCTAAGACACTAATAAGAATCCCGAACCCCCTAAAATATTTTAAAACAATTTTTTCTGTTTAAGTTATTTTGGGAATAAGTTTTCTTGATTTTTCTTAAAAAAATTAAGTGGCGACTCCTAAAAGTCGAAAATAAAACAAACTCTTTCTATAATTATTTTTCGATAAAACAGAAATGGCGACTCCGCTGGGGAGTGTTTGGAGGATTCTAACCCTTAGATTAACCTATTTGACTATTTGCAATAATTGTTTAATTGTTTAAACACTTTGGTTTTTGAAAATTGCATTTCATGGCATAACTTCCGCCAAACGGCAAGTAGTTTGCATTAGGAAACGGAAGTTACGCGGCTTACCGCGACTTCTCTCAGAAATACCCCAAGAAGTCATTTGGGAGTATCGAACAAATAGTCGGAATGCGGTCATTCGGCGTTGTTCGATAGCTCCACCCCGATGTTTGTCCGACTCGGGTAACCGTCTATTTGAAAACAACTCTAGAAAGCCTAAGATAGAGCGAAACCAAAAACCGAGTTAGGCATCAGCCTAGGACGACTTAATACCCAAGGCGTATTAAGTCCATTTTAGTAGAAAACCACCAAATCGCGTCTAAGGTCTTCGACCTCACGACGCATCATATTGTTTGGCATTCGAACAAATATATGTGTGTTTAAATGCCTACGTGTTATGTTGCTTTGAATGAGGATGCCGTAAACCCATTCCTAGCCAGAAATTCCAAAATATACGGAAGCCACTATTACAAATGTCCGACCAAAATTCCCGAGTCTCAAGTTTCTCACTCAAAAACCCATCTCCCATACCACAAATCCTAAATACCGCTCTATCGTCTCAGGAAAGGTGAATCACCGTTATGGACAAAGGCAAGAATGTCTAGACGGAGCTCACTGAGGAGGAATTGCGAAGAAAGATCGAGCGAGTCACTCGAGAAATTCAGAAGATTACAGTGGAAGGACTCAAAGTAGACGTGACCACGGCGATCTACAAAGCTGCGGCCGCGACATTGGATGAAGATTTGGCGTCGCAGATAAAAAGAAAGAAAGAGGTTGAGGTGGAAACCGAGAGCTTAAGGAAAAGGTTGAACATGCTTCGTTTGGAGGTGCACGAAGGAAAGACGAGAGAAGCAAAGATAGATATTGAGACTGCCGTGTTATTGGCCAGAAGTACGTCGCTCGATGAGAAATTGACGACCCGTAGCAACTTAAAGGGCGGAAAATACCTCGCCCGTGACCAGGGAGCAGATAAGAGTGGCCCTGACCACGAAGTAATTGAGAAAAACGATGAGGAGGAAATCGTCTACATGCCTCCATTTCCAACTGTCTGAAAGGAATGGAGTGACGCAACAACAAAGGGGAAATCACCGAAATGTTGTTGTCATCATCTAGGAAGTTCAATGTTGTCTTTCAATTTCCTTGTAATCACAATGAAAGAATGAATGAAAATATTTCATCCTAATTCGAACTACGTTGGGCCTGAATTCTCCTCGTGAGATACGTAGGCAGCCTTTCCTGGCTCGGCCCCTATCGCTGAAAATTTTCATTCTCCTCCGCGATACGAAGATATGAAGATAAGATCAACGGGCATCGAAAAGCAGCTGCAAGAAGACCATAGCTCAACGTGATTCATCCTTCCCGAGATAGCGTTAAACAAACAAATTCCTGTTTGTTCAAAATATATTTCCGTCCTCATTCGTGGGTTAAAATATCCTCAAACGAAGCGACTTATGTGTTTATCTGCTTTCTGTGCGATATTACGTATTTTGTACTCCGAATAGGCACTAACATATTGGTCTTTTGAGCTTTTTTCATTTGTCAGGTATTTAAAACTGATCTGAGTTGATAAGTTGGTTGATCATCCGTATTTCACAAGGTCTGAGGCCCCTAAAGATTCCTTCCCCGATCAAATTTGCAAAAAGAAAAGACAACAATGGGGGATAACAATGATGAGATTGACATGAATGACGTTGTCGTGGCTTAACCGGCCGCCGCTGATAAAAATGAATTGATTATGCAGTTGATGCAATAGATTGCCGAAATGAGGGTCGAAATGCAAAGAATGCAAGATTTATCTAATCCAATTTCATCCTTCAACCCTCCAAGAGATAGAAGACCTCCACTCCACTTCCCTCCCCCAAGCACGGAACAGGTTCAGAACCTTCTCTCTAACCCTACTCAAAATCCTCCAACCATTGACCTAACTACCCCCAATCCCCGTCACGCCACCACATCGTGTCAAGCACCACATCATCCTCAAAACACTAACTTTCAAATCCTCCATCTCCCTCAAAACCAAAATATGAACAATGCTCAAACCCTCCCCCATCTTCAAAACCAAAATACCGATCCTCAAACTTCCCCCTAAAATTATCAAGCCACTCAAAATACCCAGAATCCCTCCATTGCGCCACCCATATCTCAAAAGACTACTTTCCAAATCCCAACTTCAAATGAACCTTATGCCAACCGTTCCGAGCTTGATCACTATAAGGAACAGGGGAGAGAGTGGAGGTCAAAAGAAGAGGTACTCAAGGTGAAAGAAGAGATCAGGAAAGCCATGAAGGAGTTGCACTATATTTCCGAAGTCGATGGATTAAGCTTTAAGGATTTATGCATCCATCCGAATCTCGACCTCCCAGAAGGGTTCAAAGGGCCAAAGTTTGTCACTTTTAACGGAACAGGACATCCTCTAACACATCTGAAAGTTTATTGTGATCAACTCGTGGGAGTTGGCAAAAACGAAGCATTATTGATGCGTCTCTTCAGTCGAAGTCTAAGTGGAGAAGCTTTGGAGTGGCTTACATCACAAGAGCTGAAACAATGGAAAAGTTGGAACGCACTCGCAAAGGATTTCACGGAAAGATTTGGACATAACATAGAAGATGCCCCAGATCGCTACTACTTGGAGAAGATCAAACAAAAGTCTACAAAAAATTATCGAGAGTACGCTCTTCGTTGGAGAAAAGAGGCTGCAAGAGTTCAGCCTCCCATGTCCGAACGCGAGATCACTGAAATGTTCATTCGTACTCAAGATCCTGAGTACTATGAAAGAATGGTGTGTATGATGGGACAAAAGTTTGTCGAGATTGTCAAAGTGGGAGAAGCTTTGGAAGATGGTTTCAAGACTGGAAAGCTCACCAAATTTACCGCATTGCGATCTAATGGAAGGTCTACTAGAATTAGTGATATGGATAAATCAAAAGGAAAAGTGGAGGAGGTAAGTACGGTCACGGCTACTCATATGAGGTCAGCTTCTCAAAGGAAATATCAAAACCATAATGTCAATCAGGAAAAATTTCCTCGCCCAAAATTTAGGAAGGCTCCTAAAGTATTTACACCATTAAGGGAATCTCAAACTCAACTTTATGAAAGGTTGAAAGCAATAGGTATGCTCTACCCTATAGAAGGAAGACCAGCCAATCCTTTGGGAAAATTTTACAGAGCTGACCACAGATGTGCTTATCATTCAGGAGCCGTTGGACACGACACAGAGAATTGTTCAACTCTGAAGCACAAGATACAAAACATGATCAACAACAACTTGATCAATATTGAGGAAACCACCTGAATGGATGGCATATTGGATGCTCATGAATGAGTACAAGACATTTCTGAACTGAGTCATTTGAAGATATTCATCATCAAAGGTCGAGAAGAAGAATGCCCAACATCGGCCAAAACTTTGCATATGAAGTTTTGTTACCTTTTTTTTTGAAAATGTATCGCACATTTCTTGTTTGAACTACGTTCGACCTGATTTCTCAAGAATGAGATATGTAGGCGGCCTATGTCGGCCTCGGTCGTTTCATTATCAAAACTTCCTATTTTGGTTAATCCTTGAGAGGGGAACTACGTTTAACCTGATTCCTGCTTCAACGGGATACGTAGGCGCCACAATGGCTCGGTCATATACCCAGTGAAATTTCCATTTCTCTTCATAATGGAAACTGGGACAGAATTTTTGAGAGGATCTCAAATATTCATTTGAAGCGGGACTTCTTTAATGAGTCAAAGCAGAAAACCAAAATTCTACGGTTTGAACTACGTTCGACCTGATTTCTCAAGAATGAGATACGTAGGCGGCCTGTGTCGGCCTCGGTCGTTTCTTTTTCAAAACTTTCTATTTTGGTTAATCCTCGAGAGGGGAACTACGTTTGACCTGATTCCTGCTCCAATGGGATACGTAGGCGCCACAACTGCTCGGTCATATGCCCAGTAAGATTTCCATTTCTCTTTATAATGGAAACTGGGATAGAATTTTTGAGAGGATCTCAAAAATTCATTTGAAGTTGGACTTCTTTAACAAGTCAGAACAGAAGACCAAAATTCTACGGAGTTAGCTTTGGGTGGATCTCAAAATTACGATAATCTAGTTTGCAACTGGGACAGAATTTTTGAGATGATCTCAAAAATTCCACAAATGTCATTTGTTACTTATTGATGTAAACTGGGACAAATTTTGAGGAGGGGCCTCAAGATTCAAGAATGAGCAACCTCAGAATTAACAGAGCAAGTTACGAGAGTTCTTATATATTTTAGATCGGGACAAATTTTTGAGGAAGGTCCTCAAAAATTGCATCAAATATGTCATATAAAGAACGGGCGAGCGTGTAAGCCAACTGCAAGAAGGAGCATGAAGACAAGACCAACACAAATCAGTCTTTCAAACTAAGAATTTTGCTTTGGATGCAGGAGCATTGAAGTCACAAAAATGGCTATATAAAGCTGTCAAGAATGACAAAAGGCGTCATTGCACCCATCGTGGACTCATCAACAAAACCTAGCAAATCTTCAATCTCATTTTATCTCTATTTCTTTATATTGCCTCAAGTGATAAACAAGTTTCTTTATCTTGCAGGAATATTAAGGCCGAACACTGACAAATTCTTTCAAAGTTGCAAGAAACAAAGTGCAGGAGGATGGCTAGTTATGAGTCATGATCAAAGTTACTGTTGGACTCATCATAGCCTAATTTGGATAAGCCAAAAGACTCAATCTAGTTCCTCAACTTTACTTTTATTCTTTACTTCATCATCGATACTAATGTTTGGTGTCGAGCTTTGCAGGTGATAGTAATGATAAAGTCGTATATTAAAGCGACATCAAATTTTTAAGATGATCAGAGTGACACTGACTTAGAAGTGTTGCAAGAGAATTTGCCGAGTCCATCACTTCAGAAAGATGATGGTGACCATAATATCTCCTTGATAGTCAAAATTATCGAATTGTTACAAGTTTTCGATAAAATATTAAAATGACTGCAACAAACTCAAATTCTGCTGAGTTTGTCAAGGAAGACGAGAGTTCTTTATTTTTCGTGTGAATGAATTAAGTCATTCACCTCGATAATTCTTTCTTTTAAAGAACAGAATTATAGTCGCGACGTGCATAAACGTCAATTTAGTTTTTTAGTATGTTTGTCGCGTAGCAATTTCGGCGTACTTTGTTTCTTGAATATGTCAGAGTCATAATTCTAATTTGTTGGGCATCCACCCCATAAGTGGATTATGTGTTATGATTGTACAATCAAAGACTTTAGCATATAGTTTGTTGGGCGATCCACCCCATAAGTGGTTCGTATATATGCTTTTCCATTTCAGGTTTCTATTTTTGAATCATATGGAATATTATCGAGCCATGCACCTCGTTACAGTTGGAATATTATCGAGCTATCCACCTCGTTACAGTTGGAATATTATCGAGCTATCCACCTCGTTACAGTTGGAATATTATCGAGCTATCCACCTCGTTACAGTTGGAATATTATCGAGCTATCCACCTCGTTACAGTTGGAATATTATCGAGCTATCCACCTCGTTACAGTTGGAATATTATCGAGCTATCCACCTCGTTACAGTTGGAATATTATCGAGCTATCCACCTCGTTACAGTTGGAATATTATCGAGCTATCCACCTCGTTACAGTTGGAATATTATCGAGCTATCCACCTCGTTACAGTTGGAATATTATCGAGCTATCCACCTCGTTACAGTTGGAATATTATCGAGCTATCCACCTCGTTACAGTTGGAATATTATCGAGCTATCCACCTCGTTACAGTTGGAATATTATCGAGCTATCCACCTCGTTACAGTTGGAATATTATCGAGCTATCCACCTCGTTACAGTTGGAATATTATCGAGCTATCCACCTCGTTACAGTTGGAATATTATCGAGCTATCCACCTCGTTACAGTTGGAATATTATCGAGCTATCCACCTCGTTACAGTTGGAATATTATCGAGCTATCCACCTCGTTACAGTTGGAATATTATCGAGCTATCCACCTCGTTACAGTTGGAATATTATCGAGCTATCCACCTCGTTACAGTTGGAATATTATCGAGCTATCCACCTCGTTACAGTTGGAATATTATCGAGCTATCCACCTCGTTACAGTTGGAATATTATCGAGCTATCCACCTCGTTACAGTTGGAATATTATCGAGCTATCCACCTCGTTACAGTTGGAATATTATCGAGCTATCCACCTCGTTACAGTTGGAATATTATCGAGCTATCCACCTCGTTACAGTTGGAATATTATCGAGCTATCCACCTCGTTACAGTTGGAATATTATCGAGCTATCCACCTCGTTACAGTTGGAATATTATCGAGCTATCCACCTCGTTACAGTTGGAATATTATCGAGCTATCCACCTCGTTACAGTTGGAATATTATCGAGCTATCCACCTCGTTACAGTTGGAATATTATCGAGCTATCCACCTCGTTACAGTTGGAATATTATCGAGCTATCCACCTCGTTACAGTTGGAATATTATCGAGCTATCCACCTCGTTACAGTTGGAATATTATCGAGCTATCCACCTCGTTACAGTTGGAATATTATCGAGCTATCCACCTCGTTACAGTTGGAATATTATCGAGCTATCCACCTCGTTACAGTTGGAATATTATCGAGCTATCCACCTCGTTACAGTTGGAATATTATCGAGCTATCCACCTCGTTACAGTTGGAATATTATCGAGCTATCCACCTCGTTACAGTTGGAATATTATCGAGCTATCCACCTCGTTACAGTTGGAATATTATCGAGCTATCCACCTCGTTACAGTTGGAATATTATCGAGCTATCCACCTCGTTACAGTTGGAATATTATCGAGCTATCCACCTCGTTACAGTTGGAATATTATCGAGCTATCCACCTCGTTACAGTTGGAATATTATCGAGCTATCCACCTCGTTACAGTTGGAATATTATCGAGCTATCCACCTCGTTACAGTTGGAATATTATCGAGCTATCCACCTCGTTACAGTTGGAATATTATCGAGCTATCCACCTCGTTACAGTTGGAATATTATCGAGCTATCCACCTCGTTACAGTTGGAATATTATCGAGCTATCCACCTCGTTACAGTTGGAATATTATCGAGCTATCCACCTCGTTACAGTTGGAATATTATCGAGCTATCCACCTCGTTACAGTTGGAATATTATCGAGCTATCCACCTCGTTACAGTTGGAATATTATCGAGCTATCCACCTCGTTACAGTTGGAATATTATCGAGCTATCCACCTCGTTACAGTTGGAATATTATCGAGCTATCCACCTCGTTACAGTTGGAATATTATCGAGCTATCCACCTCGTTACAGTTGGAATATTATCGAGCTATCCACCTCGTTACAGTTGGAATATTATCGAGCTATCCACCTCGTTACAGTTGGAATATTATCGAGCTATCCACCTCGTTACAGTTGGAATATTATCGAGCTATCCACCTCGTTACAGTTGGAATATTATCGAGCTATCCACCTCGTTACAGTTGGAATATTATCGAGCTATCCACCTCGTTACAGTTGGAATATTATCGAGCCATCCACCTCGTTACAGTTGGAATATTATCGAGCTATCCACCTCGTCACAGTTGGAATATTATCGAGCCATCCATCTCGTTACAGTTGGAATATTATCGAGCCATCCACCTCGTTACAGTTGGAATATTATCGAGCCATCCACCTCGTTACAGTTGGATAATTATTGAGCTAGCTAGCTCGTTACAGAGAACTCCAAAGAGGAGAAAACTATCCCCAAAATCAGTAATTTTACTGAGAACAGGAGGCAGTTATATCACTCATGTCAAAGATTTGGGAATGTGGTTTGTTTATTTCAAGCAATTCCCAACAATATAAATTTACAAAGAGTGTCTAGCCACATTCAAAGGTGAATCAAACAGGAATCTCAGCGAAGATTTCCTGATTTCCGTAAAGGACGCTATTTGCATTACATTATCAAGCAAGATAATTATTGTCAATCAAGACGATGCATTACCCCAGAAGAGATAGTTATTTTATTACTATTTATTATTATCGATCAAGTCGGTATATCATTTGGAGGTCGTTTTGCCGTTATTATCAACGCAGATGATATAAATATTCATGCATCGCGGAAAATCATGCATTGCGAGTCAACAATTATGCACGACGAGAAGACTTCATGCCTCGTCAAAATTTATACATCGCGAGAAGATTTCGTGCCTCGCTGAAGTTATGCATTGCGAGAAGATTTTATACCTCGCAGAATTTATCGCGGGAAGATATTCATGCCCCGCAAGAGGACATACACGGATAAAGAAAGGGAAATTGTGTATCCCAAGAACAGCATTTATCCATCGGCCTCAACTGCATCTTTTATTTTTTTGATAAAAATAAACAAGAAGAGCATCGAAGATGACGACAAAAGAAATAACAATATCGCATCAACGTTTATTTATTTATTTTAGCATCAAATGAAGAGTACATTGAAGATTTTACTGCAAAGCACAAGGCATAAGCTTTATTTGCTGGACGTCAGACCGATCGAGTCGACGTCGAATATTGAGGAGAACAATGAAGTGTCGACATGGTAAAAAGACACTGTCTCCCATCCTAATTGCATTTTTTAAAGCTGACGAGTTTTATCTCAGTCTTTGTCGAGAGCATCCAAAAGGATGAATTCTCCAAAAACCACAGGTGCGGACGACACCAAAAAGGATGCAGCACAACGTGGAACTTTTTCTTAGCAGCGAACTGGGACACAGTCCAAAGAGGAATGTCAAACTCTTAGGACGCGAGAAGAGGAGCGACTTCCACCACAATCGAACCACCCCTCTCGAAGCATGCGGGTCTTTCTTTAGTTCTGTCAGTTTCTGTCTCGCATCCGGAAGTTTAGTTTTATCGGAAGCAAGTTTCCAATCTGAGTGACAATGCGTCAAGAGCTTTGGAAGTTATGTCCGTGTGAGTTCTTAATAATGGGTGTGAAGCGCGCCACAGTCATGGCTAAGAGGTTACAAGCCTCTTTTTCATACTCGTTAATTTGTCACTTGTCCAAAATCAAAGGTTATCTAGTATAATAGATTTCCTTTTCCACCGATCGAGTAGAACTACACACAGCCTGATTCCGAAGGTTTAAGGATATGTAGGCGGATTCAATGTTGAAACTCGGCTGTATTCCAACATTCGCTCTTGAATTCTATTCTCGAGCATTTCGATACCTTCATAATTCGGTGTCGAGGTGGCTTTTGATTCTTTCAAATCGTGTGGTAAATCAAGCTTATCGAACTACAAGTGGCCTGAATTCTCATATAGCCTGAGATATGTAGGAAACCCGTTTGCAAGGGTTCGGCCATAATCCCTAGACCCTTTGTCGAATCCTTCCTTTTAAAACGAATGGAGTTGGTCAAAATTGGTTCGGTCAATTTCATTTTCCTCGAGTTGCTTGCATCAACCCAAGTAAAATGAGGGACAGTTGTTGACGTCCAAATTTTGACCCGCGTCGGTATAAATTGATTATCGAGCTTCCTAAATTTTCCAAATATTTTAAATTAATTAGTTTTATAAATTTTACGAATATAATATAATACATGAACTTTTGTTACTTCGAATACGTTTTAACATAATTTTCGATAATATATTTCTCACATAATTATGTATATAATTAGTATATCTTATGATTATTCAAAGACCATCAAAAATATACATTTAAATGTTTTATTAAACTAGTTTAATTTAAATTATAATTATACTTTTGAATCACTTTTTACGATTTTAATAATTAAACTACTAAACAAAGAAGCTCGTTAATTAGTCAATACAAATTCGTCATTTTAATTGGTTATTCGTCAAATTAACCCAATTCCCTTTTCCATTTTTAATTAATTCATCCACTCCCAATTTCAGCCCACTTTATTCCTCAACTCCTAGGCCCAAACGTTTTCAGCTCTCCACCTCAAATCCAGCCCAACACTTATTAATCCCAGCCCATTTAAATTCTTGCTTCCAAACTAATTCCCAAGCCCAAGCTTCCTACCCGCTCCGACCCAACCCGTTTCCCCCCGACCCGACCCAACTCCTCCCTTTCTTCTTCCCTTTTCCCAGAACCCACGCGACCCCCATTCCCAGAAAAATCACGCGACCCCTCTCCCCCACGATTCCCAGCAGCCCACGCTCTCTCCTCTTCCCCACGATCCCCCGCGTCTCCCCACACTCTCTCCTCCGCGTTCCTCCTCTCTCTATCGCGCGTGGGCAGAAGGGATCAACAACGGAAACCTGCGGTAGCAGCTATTTCTTGTCGTTTCTCCCGCAACGTCCCTCTCACTCGTACGACTTCGCAGCGCTAAACGACGCGGATTCGTCCTTGGTAGCGTGGGATTGAGCCACGTCGCTTGCCAAGGACGAAGAATCAATCTCCGCCCTCCACCTCCCCTTTTCCGTGCGATTTGGCCGCGTTTGGATAAGGTTTCCGCAATTTCAAATTCGAAATGGGCGGAAAATCGTATCACCCACCCCCCAAAACCGAAACCCTAAAAATCTTCTATATAAACCCCACCCCTCTTCAGAAAACGTGGTTAGAGATTTTGGTTGGAATTTTTTCGAAAAACTTTGGCGGTTCTATTTATTTCCGAGTGAACTAAAGGAAATTTTAGAGCAAGTCTTTGGCCTTTTGTCGATTTGTTTTCGCTGGAACGGAAGAGCGTTGAACAGTTGAGAGAAGAGAAAGAAGGTAGTAGCAGTCGCGATCATCGGATTAAATTTCCTCGTTCATGGCTTTTGAACAGCCACATTTCCGGTTGTGAAGTCGTCGCCTCTCCGCTCGGTGTCGTCCCTGTTTCGCTGCCATCGAAGAGATAAATTCTTTCATCTTCATATGTTTTCCTCATTCGAGTGTATTTATTAACTAATATGGAGAATCTGGTTGTGGCTGCTTGTGGGAAATCATGATTTGTTTTCCGTCTAATCATTAAATGTTGAAAGTTTGATCTTCTTTGTTGATTCGAATCCATTGTTTGGTTGTTAAGCCCTCAAATGGGTCTTCCCTTTGCTGCTTGCATCCTGTCTCAAACATTAGACGTGATGTAAAGAGCGCTTACGGGTTTCTATATTTTCAACTCTGTTTCGGCCTATTGGTTTTGATTTTTCCTCGTTTGGGTAGCACTGTTCCAGCACTGTTAAAGTGCTTATAGGCGGCGTGGTGTAGGTGTATTTAGTCGCAGAGAGGCATATTAGGATTAGTTGTGGTTTGTTCGTCGGATAGTTGTGTATTTGCTTGTCTCGAGTATTGTAGTAAGGGTAACAGGTTTATATCTTTGAGCTCTCTTCTCCTGAAATTTGTTTTCTTTTCTAAACTTGTTCAAGTATATGGTTCTTGAATACATGATGGCTGCTTATCCTCTCCATTGTCTTTATTTCCAAAATTGTTACTTCGCTTGGATAATCTGTCTTGTTAGGAGTCTTGAATGAACGTTTCATTTTTTGTGTGCCACGTTGGTTATCTGAAACTTTTCCTGGAAATCTGTGGTTTGAAAGGCCGTCTTCGTCTCGCAGTGGCCATTTGTATTTGGCTGTCTTAATCCGTAGTCGTGTAGTAAGTTAATGGAGTTGTCTCCTTGTCTAGTTTGCTTGATGTTGGATGGCATCGCTTCATATGTTGAAATCCCTCTTAAAGTTAAGTGAGGGATGTTCAAGTGTTTGAAGCATAAATGATTAGTTGATATTTAACCATGTGACGCATTTCAATAGTATTTCACTACTTGTTTCTGGCTAAGTTTGTTCTTTAAATGTGATTTGGAGTTATCAACAATTTCGTGTGAAGGTTTCTCTACGCTTGGTTTTGCAGCACAGTTTATGTATCGTTGTATGGTGTCATTTAGGTTGAAACGATTTATATAGCTTTAAATACCATTAAAGTTGTTGGATGTTGGTTTTGCTATTCTTGTGAATATTTGATTAGTATTACATGTTAAAGAAGCCCTTGTTGTGTTTGTGAATTTGTTTATTTTAGTTATTATTTTTAAAATGTCAATTCTCATTTCATTTGTTTTTGTGGCATGTGAAAACTCCTCTCGAGTCCATTGCGGGACTCCATTCTTTCTCTATGCATTCGGAAGAGCCATAAAGGCTCGAAACTCCCTTTATTCGAGTCAAGCCATCAGGATAGACATGCCAAGCAAATGCCTTGAAGATTGAAGAACTTGAAGAAGGCGGATTAGAAGATTATTTATTCTTTATTATGTTGTATTCATTTCGGGCATAAGCCCTTGTCCTTTTATTTCTCTCGTGATTATTTTGTATGTTTAGATTAGGACAGGTACAAAAATGGGTCAAACACCCAAAAACAGGTGGGTCCAAGTTTCGGTCAAGGCGAACAGAACTCGAAAATTTGGACCCAAATCTCTCTCTCCCTCTCTCTCTCTCTCTATCTCTCTTCGCTACTTGTTTACTTTTTGTTTTGAGTGCCGTTAGTCTAGGATTAGAAAACTCCAACCCCGCCGAACACCTTTCGCTTTATCGAACTCAAAAATTAAAACTGAATCTCAAAACAATAAAGTTTCAAATTCACAAGTTTGCTTAGAGTTAAAATTTAAAAAGTTTAACTTTAACGGAATATCAAAATAATGAATGTTGCAAAACTTGTAAGTTTGTTTAAATGAGACTTTAATAAGTTCAACTTCAAAATTGCAAAGTTAAAACAAAAATAGTCAAATAGTTAATCGCCGGAAAACCGTAAGTTAGCGGAGTGTCTTAGGTGCCTTACACCTTCCTAAGACACTAATAAGAATCCCGAACCCCCTAAAATATTTTTAAAACAATTTTTTCTGTTTAAGTTGTTTTGGGAATAAGTTTTCTTGATTTTTCTTAAAAAATTAAGTGGCGACTCCTAAAATTCGAAAATAAAACAAACTCTTTCGATAATTATTTTTCGATAAAACATATACTCACAAAACAATCTGTTTAATTTCAATTAAATTAATATAAAAACAGCAGTTTAGCACTTTCCCTTTAGGCTTATTCCATTTCTTCACTATCCTTTGAAACACGGATGAACAATTTGAAAATTATGATTTCAATAAACAACGATTTAGTTTTTTATTTTAGAAAAAAATTATTTTTCAACTAATAGGAAACGGTTGGAACACTTAATATATACACTATTGATAAAGAAAATTATTGTTTAGAGGCTCAATTTTCAAGGCAAAGTGAGGAGAAATAAATAATTTTTTACACATTACGCAGTATGCCAATGCATGTACGTACTATCGAAAGTTGTAAATATTATATTTGATGGATCATGTGGATACAAACTGTTTGAACTTTGAACAAGTGGCACTTTTTTAGAGAACTCTAAATATTTTAATGTGTTTGAAAGAGACAATCATATGTTTGGAAGTTTATATTTTTGTTTTTCCATTGGTTACCTTCAACTTTCTTAATAACTAAGGAAAGTGTAATTTGATGGATCATGTGGATACAAACTCCTCGTTTGGTTTCATTTAAAATTTTAAAAATTTGTAATACATAATTAGTTTAGTTTGGTATTTAAAAAGAATCAAATGACTTCAAAAAAAATAATCGAAAACACTTAATATTTATTAATTTGTTTTGATTTATAAATTTAAAATTTCACACAAACAATTTGATTTGATATTTGAAACTTGAATCATTTCAACGATGATTTAAATTACCAAAACAAACAATCAAATTAAGAAATATTTAATTAAATATAAGAATATTTTTATATCACATTGAAAACATAATTTAAATATATTATCACCTTTGTACTCGACGAAATTTTATATCCTGAAACATTTTTATAATAGATTCATAAGAAATAGTATAAAATATTTTATTTTCTTACACAAGACAATATACAACTGTTTAAAAACTCATCATACATTCGATTTTGTAAGTAATTTTTGATATACTTCATTGCTGAGAAAACTCTTTTAACCATTCACTAAGCCAAATATAAGAGGATGAGTTAAATTTTTCTTTATCTCCGTCAATTTTTGTAAAAATTTACTAAACGAAATATAAGTAGAAATAATTCAATTATTATTGAAAAAAATCCTTATTGAAGGAGAGATTCGTAATTGGGTCACTCAAGATAAGATTGACCTTATTTACCACAAAATTATTGAATATTTATATTAAAGTTACGCATGTTTATTCATCTTTTTAACTCCAAGAAGGTAAAATAATCACATAAAAAATAAAAATGCTCATGCGGGGAATCAAACTGATGCCACGAATGAGATTACGACAGTTTTAACTAGGCATTATTTTGTTATTTTGAAGTGTCCAAAAGTATAATATATATCGATTTAAATTAAAATTTTACGTATATATACAAATAATTTTTTGATAAATCGTATCCCTGTATCTTAAGAATAGGTAAAGAAATAACTAGCCTTGTTATGCATATCTTCCGTAATATCAAATAGTATTAATTATGCTACTATAGTATTTCGGAGCACCGATCTTGTTTGAATGCATAATATATATCAATAAATAAGTACCGCTTTGAACAAAAAAAAATAATTTCAATCAACATGTCTCGCTTTTTTTTTTTCATCTCAAAAATAGTATTTATGTTCTTATAAAAAGTTGATTGTATAAATATAAAAAAGAACATGTATAATTTTACAGAAATAAAAAATAATAACAAAAGGTAAACTAAATGACAAAAGAAAATTTAAGCATAACATAAATATTTTAAAGAGTCTTAAAAGACAGCTTACTTTTTAAGGCAAAGTTAGGAGAAATTAATAATTTTTTTACACGTACGTACTATCAAAAGTTATAAATATTCTATTTGATAGTTCATGTGCGTACAAACTGTTCTGAAAAAAAAATCAGTTGTCTCTAAATGTTAGATATTTTAATAATATTTGGAAGAGACAATCATATATTTGGAAGTTTTGTATTTTGTTTCTTCATTGGTTACGTTTAACTTTCTTAATAATTAAGGAAAGCGTGTCATTTTCACAGCTCCTTTTGGATATATATGTTTTGGAATATTTTTTCTAATTAAATAAAAGAATAATTTATTGTTTTATCATGAAATATGATTACTAGTTTTTAAGGGTCTTGAAGTTCCAAAATTGATATGGGTCAGTCTGCGTCGATTACAATTTTTTTCTTAGAAATAAAGTGTACGTTCAGATAGAATTTTAAATTTTAATTATGTATTCAAGTTTTAACTAAATCTCTATTCGAATGATAGCTTAATAAAAATTCAAAAAGAATATTAAGTTTTTTTTTTTTTTAACTTTTATTTAATATTTAAAACCGTTCCTACAATTTATAAATACCCAGCTTATAATTATATATTATTAACAAATTCAAATGACAGTCATTTTTTAAAAAACAATTTCCTCAATAATTTGCACGATGTAATAAAATTTGAATTGGTGTTTGAGGAAGGTGCATGCCCCTTTTTCTTGCTAAAAGAATAAAAATGGTTTATATAAACAACAAAAGAAAGATGGTTGAACATAAATAAGAGGAACCAATATAATAAACAGCCTGTTTGCCCTTAAGTTATATATATGTATACTAGATAAGCATGCTCGTGCAGAGCACGAGCCCAAGATTTAGAAATATGATAAATTTGCGTTAATTTTAAATAGCAATAACTACTTAATAAGTTATAAATAATCATAATTACAGAATAAGCAAATTAAAATTTAAAAAGAATACAAAAAGATTTACTAATACATCAGTAATGCACAATTTCATATCTACGAAGTAATTCAACAAAAGAACACACCAAACAATTCTATATCTTGTACGTTCAAGTGCATTAAATCTTGCTCTTTTCTAAAAATTATTTTGAGGATGCAAACATCTTCAAATCAATATATTACAATCTATTGATGAGACATTTCTAAGAGGTTAGGGAGTATATGAGGAAATTTGGTTCACTTGATCCAAAATTACGAGGTTGTTCCCGGTGAATTGTTGAATTTTCTATTTCGTTGCAAGTCACCTGAAATTTAAAATATCAAACACATTATTCGAATTGAATCAAAAAGTATACATATATATAAAAAACATAACCAAGGTGTTAACTACATTAGTTAACAACCAATATTTCATAATAATTGGAGATTAAACTTCTACAAAACATTTAAGTTGACAGCAAAGAACAAATACCAAACATTGTATATAGGTTGCAAAATTGGGAAATGGGTTTGGAGAATTACAAAGCCACATATGACTACAAGAATATTGGTAAGTACATACCCTACTACACAAATGGCTGCTGCTGCCTCAGCTCTTACGGGAACTCAAAATGTTGTACTCAATTTTCCTCATCATAATTTATATAAATTCTTATCTAAAACTTTCTCTCGCCATCTGTGAAGGTATATGTCAGCACAGCCAATTGATACATATAGCTAGAAAGCTACTCATCAAAAAGACAATAAAATGCAAAAAAACAAACAAACAATAAAGTATAGGTACCAGGCAACTATAGCCCAAGAGGTAGTTAAATATAAGAAAATACACCAATCTAAGTGCTAAGAGTAGTTCTGTTTTTTATAAGGAAAACTACCAGTGAAGACATGATTATCTGTAATCTTCAGAGAAAGGTCCAACATTTATTAGTTCAATTAATAAATAACCAATTCTAAACAAAATCACTAAACAAATAATAAGAGACTAATGACTGGTAACACATATCTTGGCAATGAAAGTGTACATTTTCGATGATAGTTCTGTATTAGTGCATGGTGAATGTTATGTGTAAGGTATTCAAGTGAAATGTTAGATTGGGACATATGAAATTAGATATTCAGCTCCCAATTGTATTAGTTGTAGTTATTTTTTAGGGAAAATATACAAGTACCCCTCAACCTATGCCCGAAATTCCAGAGACACACTTATACTATACTAAGGTCCTGTTACACTTGAACTTATTTTATAAGTAATTTTCTACCCCTTTTTGGCTTATGTGACACTAGCTTGAAAAGAAAGTCAACCAGCATTAGGCCCACAAGGTTGTGCCACGTGGGCCGAAAAGGAGTAGAAAATTACTTATAAAATAAGTTCAGGGGAGTAATAGGACCTTAGTATAGTATAAGTGTGTCTCGGGGATATCGGACATATGTTGAGGGGGTACTTGTTCATTATTCCTATTTTTTGTATAAGGATGTTTTACATGAGCTATAGTATAATTAATTTTTTTTTCATAAACTGCAAAACACATAATACATCGATCAATAAAGGAACAGGCATTTCACAACTAAAGCTCTTCATTCATGCATTTTACCTAACAGGTAGTAAATATTCACGTCCTAATTAACAACACATTTATGCATTTAACCAAACAGATAGTATGCATTTTATAACACTTGCAAAAAACGATATGTCGAATCAAACAACTGATTCGACATAAAGAGTTGTCTCATAGAAGTTTATTTATTGAAGTTATACTTGATGAGTAAAGCATAAAAGTAACTCAAAAACACAACAAATAAAATTGAATATCGAGGAACACACAAGCACTAATCAAAAAATTTTGGGGACAGAGGAAAACCACGTTGTTGTTGGACAGTGAATTAAATTTCAATACTCAACTACACTACATTCAAACATCATCATCCCATTAATTAAATCTAAAATCAAAATTTTATAAATCTATTCGGCCAAAGATAGAAATCGAGGAAAAATTGAGATGTGTGAGGTTATGGGACTGCTCATGTACATTGCACTAGTAGGCTTAGATTGGGATTATGAGTAAGGTCTTATGATGTCTTTATGAAATGAAGTACAAGTATGTATGATTTGACTATTGCCTTACTACGATTATGTTGGAAGACTTGTCTTGCATGTTGTCTTGGAATGTGTCTTATATGAGGTTCATACATTATGTTGAGGTATATGTGAAGATTGTATTGTCATGATATGCTATGCCTCTATGTATATGTATATGTGTTTAATGTAAATGAAAGTTATGTGAATTTTCACCTTGGTGACCTTAAGGTGACAGTTTAGTTTGGATAGTGTAATGGGACACTATTCATGCATTGCACCAGTTGTTACTTGAGGATTACTTAAGGGTTAATGAATTAAGCTAAAGGAAGTCAATGATATGGATTTGATTGATGTGCTTTAAATGCAATAAAGGTGACATGGTGTGGTGTTATGAATAACGTCCATGCCTATGTGAAGTATATGAGCTATGTTGTACTTATTGCGTCGAGGTTTTATGAAGTTTTACTAAACGACATGATGCATGGTTTTCTAAGAAAATGTCTTCTTTAAATGCATGTTTTGTATGATTGTCATGCTTAGTGCATTCTTGTACTAACACCATTCTTCTTCACCTTTTTACACAAAGTGTAGGTTATGGATGCTTAAAGGATGTCTCTAAAGTGAAGGGCTTGATAGATGTTTCACAAGCTCAAGAAAAAGGATTCCTTAAGATTCAAGGATTGCTTATGTCAAAGTTCTTATTTAAAGTTATGTAATAGTTTTGTTATTGTTATATGTTGATAAGGGTCGTGTCCCTATTCTTCCCTCTAGATGTTGAGTCTAAGATGGCAAAAGAGACTTAGAGTCTAACTTTGTATTATGACTTATATACATACATATATATATATAT
>NC_028639.1:10210658-10230361 GCF_001406875.1 Solanum pennellii
ATATATATATATATATATATATATATATGAAGTGATGATTCTAGCATATGATGTTCTATGAAAGTTTTAAATTTTCCGCTAAATTTACCTATGAAAATGCAATCAAAGATAACTATGGGCTTGTATAAGACCTCCAGAGGTCAAGTACGCCATGTTACTTCTATGGGTTTCTCCCAGGTCGTGACAACGTTTCTTTCCAGTGATCTAAGAGAGGCAAAGGTAAGAGAATTCCTCACTCTTAAGGAGTCCATGAGTGTGCATGAGTATAGACTTAAGTTCACCTAACTTTCCCATTTTGCTCGAGAGATAGTTGTTGACATGAGGAGTATGATGAGTCTATTTGTTGTTGGGTTGTCTTGTTTGTCAAGTAATGAGGAGAAGGCAACTATGCTAATAAGGTATATGGACATAGAAAATTTGATGATCCATGTGCAACAGGTTGAGGAAGATAAGTTTAGAGATAAGAATAGTTACAAAATAAAAAATCTAAGACATGAAATAAGTCTGAACAATAGAAGAGTAATGACAACCGGTTATCTTTCCAATATAAGTAAAAGGGACATACTCCATCATTTACTAGTGCACCTACACCAAGGAACAGAGGTGAGTTCAACAATTAGAATTCACAAAATTTCAGAGCTAAACATGTACATTCTCAAGGTATTGTGGCACAATAGGGTAATGGGACTCCTACATGTGCTAAGTGTGATAGGAACCATCAAGGGTGTATCGTGATATCTCTAATGGTTGCTTCAAATGTGGTCAGAACTGTCACTTTATGAAAGAATTCCCTAAGAACGGCCAAGGTAATGGAAATGGGGGAAATAGGGCCCAATCTTATTTTGTTGCTCCATAAGACATAGCATCATCTAGAGGGGCCAATTCAAGGGCAGGCGGAGGAGAAAACCGTATGCTATCACTAGTCTCCAAGAGAAAAAGGATTCCCTAGATGTTGTCTCTAGTATGATCAAAATCTTTAATTTTGATTACGCTTTGCTATATCCAAGAGTGAGTCCATATTTTGTGATTCCTTATGCTTCTATGAATTTTGATGTTCTTCTTGAGAAATCTCTTGAGTCATTCAGTATTTTTAAATTTGTAAGTGAGTCTATTCTAGCTGAGAAAGTCTAGTGTGATTGTACCATTTACGTCAATGAAAAAAACACCATTGCTGACTTAGTTGAGTTAGACATGGTAGATTTAATGTTTTTCTAGGTATGGACTGGCTTCAAGTCTGTTATGCCACAGTTGATTGTTATTGAGTGGAGGAGTAGTTCAGTAGTGACTAAGGGTCGTTTTATTAGGTACCTTAAGGCGAGAAAGTTAGTTTCCAGTGGTTGTGTCTATCACTTAGTCTGAGTTATTGACTTTAGTCTATTCACACAGTTCCAGTAGTAAGAGAGTTTCAAGAATTCTTTCTAGATGATCTTCCTAGGGTTTTTCCTGAGAGAGAAATAGACTTTGGTATAGATATTCTTCCCGATATTTGTCATATCTCTATTTCTCCATATAAAATTTCTCCAAATAAGTTGAAAGATCTTTTTGATAAGGGTTTTATTCGATCAAGTGTCTCACGTTGGGGCACTCTGATCTTATTCATGAGAAAGAAAGATGGTTCTCTTACAATGTACAAAGATTTCCATCAGTTGAACAAGGTTAATATCAATAATGATTATCCTCTTTCGAGAATTTATGATCTCTTCGATCAACTTCAAGGAGACACTTGTTTTCTAAGATAGACCTCAGATGAGGCTATCACCAGTTGAGACTAAGGGAAAGTGACATTTCTAAGACAATATTAAGGACCCGTTATGGTCATTATGAGGTTTTGGTTATATCGTTTGATTTGACTAATGTGCGTGCAACATTCATGGACCTTATGAACAGAGAACTCAAACCTTATTTAGATATGTTTGTTATCGTATTCATTGATGACATTCTAATCTATTTCAGGAATGAGGAAGATCATGCTAGTCATCTCAGAGTAGTTTTCCAAACTCTAAAAGATAGAGAATTTTATATGCTAAATTTTCTAAGTGAGTTTTGGCTTTAATCCATGGCATTCTTACGTCACATTGTTTCTAGTGATGGAATTTGAGTTGATACTCAAAAAATAGAGGTAGTACAGAATTGGCCAAGACCCACATCTCCAAAAAAATATTATGAGTTTCTTAGGGTTGGGTGGATATTTTAGAAGATTGATCAAGGGGTTCTCATCCATTTCACCCCCATTTGACTAAGTAATCAAAAAATTGGTTGACTATGCTCCAATATTGACTTTACCAGAAGGTATGCAAGGTTTTGCGGTATATTGTGATGCGTCCAGAGTTGAACTTGTTGTGTATTAATGTTGAATGTCAAGGTTATAGCTTATGCCTCAACATAACTTAAGGTTCACGAGAAAACTTACCCTACCCATGATTTAGAGTTAGTTGTTATGTTGTTAGCTTTAAAAATATGGCATCACTACTTTTATGGTGTTCATGTGGATGTGATTACCGATCACAAGAGTCTTTAATATGTTTCAGTCAGAAAGAGCTTAATCTCGGTTAGAATTACTCCAAAATTATGACATGAGAATTCTATATCACCTAGGTAAGGCTAATATTGTTATTGATGCTTTGAGCAGATTGTCTATGGTTAGCACCACCCATGTTGAGGAATAAAAGAAATAATTAGCCAAGAATGTGCACCCCGACTTGCACATTTTGGAGTCCGCTTGTTGGATTCCAATGAAGGTGGAGTAGCGATGATGAATGGGTTTGAATCGTCATTTGTGTCTAAAGTGAAAGAGAAACAAGACAAAGATCCTGTTTTGCTTGAATTGATGGCAAATGTTCATAAGCAAAAAGTAATGGCTCTGGAACAATGGGGAGATGGTGTATTTGTAGGTTGTGTGTACCAAAGGTGGATGAACTCCAATAGAGTATCATGGAGGAAGATCATAGCTCCAAATATTCTATCCATCCGGGTTCCAAAAAGATGTATCGTGACTTGAGAGAAGTCTACTGGTGGAGAAGCATGAAAAAGGGTATTGTAGAGTTTGTTGCTAAATGCCTAAATTTTCAACAAGTTAAGGTAGAGCACCAAAGGCCTGGTGGTATGGTTCAGAATACAGAGATTTTGGAATGGAAGTGGGAGATGATCAATATGGATTTCATTACTGGCTAGTTGTGGTATCACAAGCAACATGATTATATTTGGGTGAATGTCGATCGAATGAAAAAATCAACTCACTTTTTGCCGGTAAAGACCACCCATTTAGGCGAGGACTATGCCAAATTATATCTTCAAGAGGTAGGAAGACTTCATATATTCCTAGTGTCAATTATTTTAGATATAGGTGCACAATTTACTGCAGAATTCTAGAATTCTTTCCAAAAAGGTTTGGGTTCGAAGGTGAACATGAGTACTTTTTTTCATCCTCAAGATGTTTTAAGTAGAGCTCACAATTCAGACTTTAGAAGATATGTTAAGGGGTTGTGTTATTGATTTCAAAGGTAATTGGGATGATCAGTTACCTCTCATTGAGTTTGCTTACAACAATTATTATCATTGTAGCATGCAGATGACTCCTAATGAGGTTCTTTATGGGAGAAAATGCATATCCAATTGGATGGTTCAAGGTTGTTGAAGTTGGGTTGATAGGATCCGACTTAGTTCATCAACCTATAGAGAAAGTGCAAGTTATTCAATAGAGTTCGAAAACAATGAGGAGTCATCAGAAATCCTACACTGATGTTAGAAGAAGATACTTAGAGTTTGAAGTAGATGATTGGGTGTACTTGAAGGTTTCACCCATGAAAGGTTTCATGAGGTTTGTTAAAAAGGAAAGCTTAGTCCCTGATATATTGGTTCTTATAAAATATCCAATAAGTTTGGTAATATAGCTTATGAGTTTGAGCTACCGCAAGAGTTAGCAGCAGTTAATCTAGTGTTTCACATTTCTATGTTGAAGAAGTGTATGGGCGATCCTTCAATTATTATACCCACCGAAGATATTGGTATTAAGGGTAACTTATCTTACGAGAAGATTCATGTTCTCCTCTTCAGATTCTAGATCGTCAAGTTTGTAAGTTGAGACCAATAAGGTAGCAGCGGTCAATGTCTTACGGAGGAATCAGTTTATTAAGGAAGCTACATGGGAGTCTAAGAAAGATATGAAGAATAGATACCCACATATCTTTGAGCCTAGATAAATTCCACATCAAGGTAATGATTCTCTTCTTAGTATTACTTAATTGATATATTTAATGTGTTAGATTTTGATGTTGGGTGTTACAGCTGGGTGTTAGATGTCACCACCCTTAGTTCTATTTAAAGTGATCTCATTCGAGGAAGAATATTCCCAAATGGAGATATTCTAACATCCCGCCCTATAAAAAACTAAAATTAGAAAGAACTATTTTTGGAAATAGCAAGTTACGCTAAGTATGATTTTTGGGTCAACTAAGAACGAGCATAACTTTCAGCACATGAGGACTTAGATGGACAACAAGATATAAAATTAAAGGTCTTGGAATCCTCTTTCCAAATCCACTGAGTGCTAATTTTTTTAGCTCGTATGAGGGAGATATGACTATTTCAAGCTGGGTTGTCCAGATAAGAAAAGATACCCGAATTTATGAGGGGTATTTTGATTTTTCCCTTATCCAATAAGGTTAATTTTCTTTAAGTAATGAATTAGGGATCTAAACTGATTTGGTTCAATTTTCTAAACAAATATACACTTGAGGTATTGAGAAGAGTTCACGAAGAGGAGAAAAGGAGAAAATTCAAGGCGTTCTTGTAGTTTTTATGCAAATTCGAAGGTTATTTGGCGAAGGATTTGATCCTAAGAGGTATGTGAGTACACATAGTGTTGGGTTTTTTTACTCACATGCTAATCATGATTATTTCAGCATAATTCATTCTTGAAATTAAAGGATTTGAGTTCTTGTTGAGTTCATTGAGATTTCTTTCATAAGCTTGATTGTTGCGGTTTTTGATGAGTTATTGAGATAATCGTATGATTTTTAAGGTTGTCTTTGAGTATATTCTTGTGTAGTATTGTTAGGTATTTGATTTTAAGTGATTGGAGAAAAAAATATTTGATTCTAAGTGATTGGAAAAAAATCATTCGATTCTAGGTGAACTGGGGTTAGAAAATAGGAAGGAAAAAGTCTACCAGAATTTTGCACGCAAGTCTGCGTCACAGACTTGCTCCCCTTTGAAAAAAATTTTCACGACTCAGAGAGGACGATGAATCAATTGTTTCAAAATTATTTTGCGACCAAATATTGAAATTCACCTTTGTGTCGCAGATGTTACCGTTTCTCATGATTAACTATCTAAAAACAGTCTTAATCATCATGATATCTTTCGTATCACCAATCGTAACGTTGAATTCATAATTCAAATCCAATGTTGAGTTAAGACCCAAGTATTTGAAGAGTTCTCCGAGACATTTCAAAAGTCTTTTACAATTGTTTTAAAACTTGTTTTAAGAATTAAACATTGAGTTTCAGGAAGAGTAGAGCCGAGTTCATTTCTTTGAAAGATTATATGGGAACTAAGTATTCGAAAGAGTCAATGTTTTCACATTTAAGATGAGAAACCATCAATTTCTAAAGTAGTTTTCATGAGCAGATCTTAGTACTATCTCTTTTAAAAGAAAGAGCTTTGAGTAATAATCTCAAACCACATAGAAGTTATGTTTTTAAGCATATGAGCTAGTTACGTTTTTGGGAGTAGTATTGAGCACTGAAGGGTTGAGTTCAGATAACTCATAGTCTTCATAAATCGTGTAGACAACATGAGTACAAAGGGTCATAATTTTAGGTGATTCCTTAATGCTTTAAGTATAAACTAGATGATCCACTTAGTAGAAGTTTTTATACTCCGGCATAGTGTAGGAAGGTCTGGCAGTGTGAGGCAAGACGTTGTATCATTACATAGCTCAGCGTGATGGTTGCCGGTTAGAGAATCTCCCACAAAGTTACTTGTATTTTTGTATACAAAACTAAGTTACTATTGTGTTATTCAATACACTAAATTGTTATCTACATGTTTTAATGTTTTTCTTTATACTGCATGTTTATTACATATTTATACTGAAATGGGTTGCGTTGAGTTTAGATGAGGTAAGTTTATTTAGTTCCCTTTCAAGATTATGTCTTGTTTTTTAGAATTTTCCTCACATGCTCATACATTTCATGTACTGACATCATTCTGCCTGCATCTTCTATGATGCAGATACAGGTAATCAGGATCAACATCCAGCACTTCATTGATCCAGTTAAGCTTCATAGTTGTTGGTTAGTCTCCTTGCTTTCAGAGGATCCCTTTTATTTTCTTTATCATTCTATTTTTCTTAGGATATCGCGGGTCTTATCTTGACGTCCATCATAGTTATTGGAGGCTTCGTAGATAGTTAGATATTTTTAGTTCATGAGTCTTTTCCATTTTCAGTTTTAAATGCTTAAAGACTTGAGTTGCCTCTTTAGTCAATTGAATGTTTCATTTATAATATTTTGCATTCATTATATTAGTTTATCTCTTGAGCTATTTTAAACGAGTAAAGTCTTTCGCTAAGTTGTAAGCTAGGCCAAAGGTTCGTTTGGGATAAACAATTTTCCTAGGATGTAGGCTTTGGATGTGATAATGATTCATGTTATGGAGGAATTTTCAAAGTTTAAATGTAATCTAGAGTAGTAAAAATTAGAAGGGAGTAAAGGTATACTTCAAAAGAACTTAGACAGAGCAAACAATAGAAAGTTGGTGGAGGGCAGGCGACCCTGGAGTAGTGCTGGCACGGGGCACCAGCCCCCAAACTGCAGAGACTCAAATGTGGAGCGCCGCCCTATCTCCCTTGGTGCATCTGGGGTGTGCCGCCCTAGCCCCTCCCGAAACATTCCAACAAATATTTTTCCTTTAGTTTTTACATTAATTCACCTAAAATCGAATGGTTTCTTCCCATCTCACTTAGATTCGAATACTTAAAATAAGTACACGAAAATCTACTCAAAAACAACCCTCGAACTCCTAAAATTCATCATAAGAACTCATCAAACTCATTATTAATGATTCAAGATCAAGAACTCAAGTCATCCAACCTCAAGAACAAAATTGCGGATTTAAAATCACATGATTTATGTGTGGGTGAACGAACCCAACACTATGAGAGTTTACATACCTCTTAGGGATCAACCTCTGGCGAAATTTCTCAACAAATCTCAAGAACCTTGACGAACGTCTTGAACCTTTCCTCTTTTCTGGTCATAAACTCTTTCCAAAATTCTAAGGGGTCATTTAGTACAAAAATTAATAATGCATGGCTTTGTAATGCTGGGATAGTAATGTAGGGACTAATAGTGCGGAGATTAATAATGCATGGTTTATTTTTATCAAGTGTTTGGTTTATTATTTTTCACCTTATCTTATGTTTGGATTAATACTTTATAATTTTTTTTTTCCCAATCATATCCTTAAATTACTACGTAATTGCTTAAGGTAAATAATTGTCAGACAACATTATTTTTTATGCCCTTCTAACTAGCTATGAGAAGAACAATTTATTGTTATATTTGCCTTTGTTCACTTAAATTATTAAATTGATCACAAATTTTATAAGTTGTTTAAAATGCAAATAATATATATATATATATATATATATATATATTAATAGAAATAGTATACTCAGAAGTCTTAATATTATAATTTCTAATAAAATCAAGTGTCCTGTTTTATAAACCTTTTTAAGTGTTCTTTAGGAATATTCCAATTTTGTAGATCATTTTCAATTTTTGCAAATTTATTAGAGGTGGCAGAGATGTTAATATTCAAAAAAAAATTATGTGTAGGTGAATTCATTTTAATTTAAGGGAGAATCTAGCGGGGAGAAAAAACACTATCCTTGGTCTTAAATATCTATTTTAAAGATTACTACCGGAATAATAAATTCTTTGTGTATTAATTGTTGTTACCTTTCCCACTAACTTTCCTTGATCTTAACCTCTAGGCTTGGCAACGGGAATACCCTCCGAGTTCAGATCTACGACACACACAGTCTAAGCTAATCCAATAGAAAGTACGGGCTTGCCAACGTCTAAACTGTGAATTATCCGTTTACCCTACTTCAAGAAATAAACATAAGAACATGAGTGGAAGGAGAACAACATCTATCAAACTCCGNTATATATATATATATATATAATATTCAATTAAGATCACAAACATTATGTGGTGATATATTTACCTTTTTAAATAATGAATGTTAAACATCTCTTATTTTAAATAATGTATTAATTTGTATTGAATTTATTTAGTAACAAACAACTCTCTCTAAATATTTTGTAAGCTAATTAATTAAACAAATTATTAGTACAAATATAAAACATAAAATCAAGAAAATAATTAAATGATTTGACGGATATTTTTGTCTTTACATAGACTTATCTCACAGTATTATATCTTCAAATTGTAAGGTATTAATAATACATCCTATAATACCACGTATGATGTATAACTAATCCATGGATTAGTTATACATAGGTCCAAATTCCTACCAAACATAGTACTAAATAATACATACATAATACATGGATTATTTTTTATAATACGGCCTACCAAACGACCCCTAAGCGTATTTAGGATTGTGAAAACTGACCAAATCAGTTTTGACCCCTAACATATTATTAAAAATGGAGTCGCATTATTCAAGAAAAATAATTTTTTTAAAAAAATGATGGCATTCTATAAATGTTAAGCAAAAAAGTGACTAACCTGACTGTGTCGCTTTTTCATCGTTTTTTACTAAAAAAAAAAACGCAATCCATCACTTTTGTCTATCATTTTTTGCAATTTTTTTTAGTGATGAAATTCAATTAAAATTTTCATATATTACAAGAAAAAGAAGAACAAAATGTCAAATTGTCCATGTCTAAGAAGCAAACATGTTAATGACCACCTACCTCCTTCCAAGACTTTTATAAATAGTAACAAAATTTTGTAATAATGTAATAATATATTTTTCTTCTATAGTAGAAGAGTCAGTAATATGATAGTATCAACATTTACTGCATACATAAAAATTACAACTATATTCAACTTCATGCATAAGTAGGACCTTCATCATATAACAAGTAAGACCAACATCATGCATATTCAAGGTAAGACCTTTATCATATAGTCAATATGACCAACAATATGTATCTAAAGTAAGACCTCATCATATAGACACAATAGGACTCATACTATACATATTATCATAAAAGTAAGTCAATAAAATAATATCATGCATAAAGGACATATACATACAGAACACATCCCTAGAACTCCCTTCAACAGCTACTTGTGCTATGCATAAGTAAAGTCCCATACCCTCACTTACACTAAGAAACTTACTTAAGGTTATCCTAGTTAGGGTTCATTACATTACTTCCTTTTTCAATTTTACTTTAGGGAAATACTAGCTTTAACCGACAATAAGACCATGTGAGCTAAACGTGGAATCCGATGTCATGGAACCCCACACCGAAATGAGGTGCTCTACTTGTCAAGGTAGAACATTAACATTGTTTGAGCATTTTAGGTGGATCCACTTGCTATGTACTATAGGGGAAACATAGTTAAGGAACTAGGAGATGTATATTGAAAGTCTCTTTATGCGCTTAGGAATTATGGTTTTCACCTCATGAGGACATTTGGTGAACAAGCCTTCCTCATTAGGAAGGGGAACCTCTCATTTGTCAAGTTCACTCGGTGCTAAGCTAAGTTTCCTTTATTGAAAAGTCTTTATTAATATTATCTCATAAAAATATTCTTTAGGAGTATTAACCCCTCATATGCTTAGATCATAGGTGATAGATGAGAATTGTCCTTTCATCAACCTAAATTATGTGAGAAAACCTTTCACATGGACATAGCATATTCAAGCATAGTCTAGTTTAGATTACAACTGAGAACACCTTTCAAAAGACCCTACTTTACTAGAATATCATACATACTTCATTTATGCATTCATGTGTGTGTACATGTTCATCTATGAGGAAGCGTTTCTCACACTACCTTTAGACACTACACATATGCATACTTCATCATATCATATACTTTCACGTTCATATCTTAACCATGTGTTCCTATTCATAACATAAGGTAATCACCGTAGGAGCTATTCTATCAAGGTAGACATGTTCAATGTATAGGCAAAGTCCTACACCTTTACCCATACTAGTTCCCCTATCAAGTCATTAGTTAAGATACATTATCATACTTTCATGGATTATGGACTTTACACGCATAGTAGTACACATTAGTGCATATGAGAATTCCTTTCATTAGTCACCATGACATATACTACTTATAGACATACATGAAGTGTGTGTATACATTGGACAACCTGATCACATAATGACTATAAACATATCCTTGAGGCAGCCACCCTCTCAAGACCACAATGCATATTCATGCATAGGTCACACACCACATTATAGCATAGGAGACAAGATGCCTTCAACATTGCATCCAAGACTCCTAACATTGGCTCAGATCACACAATCATATAGGATACATCGGTAGGGGGTCATTAACCATTAGCACTTCATCATTGGAAGCACAAGTATCATACCTAGCCCTAGCAACTCCATTCAAATTTAGAAGACACCATCAACACCTAGCACATAATACTAGATTGAAAGACTAGGCTTATAATTCACCTTGTATGATCATCATAACCATATTTCACAATAATAAGCTTTCCTTCAAGGCCATGATCAACACGTATAGAGAACTACAAGAAATTAAACACCGCACAATTAGTGGACCATACCATACAATGCCATTCAAGGCTAATTCAACTATGAATTCTATAAAAAAAGTAGAAGAAGTAGGGAAATCTTACCGATTCTCCATGTATTGATCATCATTGATCAATTACCATAATTCATCAATAATTCCTATAAAAAATAGTAGCTAAAGTTACAATAACATAAACAAAATCCATAATTCAATCATCATTGGTTCAAGATCACATTATCCACATTATAGTCTAAATTGAGAAATTGGGAGGAACATGGATTCATCATGAAATTGGACCGAAATTAACATTATAAACAATATATAATCATCAATTATTCATAATCATAGCTTTTGAAATCATTTTGAGAAAGAACCCATGGCTAGATTGAAAGATGGACAATTTGATCGTGAAATCTCTTTGAAAACATTGGAAGGAAATCCTTAGATGAATGGATAAATAAGGATGAAGGATAACCGTACCTCATTATATGGGAAATCCACGAAAACTTTATGAAGAATCTATGGAAATCCAAATTCCAAGCTGTTCTTGAGCTTCATATCCAATGGAGGTTTCTAAAGAGAGTTTATTTGAGAGGGAAAGTCTACTTTTTAAGAATGACTTAGAATAGGGGTTTTTGATCTTTTAACTAACTTAATATACCCTAAAATAGATAAAATAACTGAATAGGGTCTATTTGGGACGTGGGGTGAACTTCCCATTCACCCCTTCAGTAGACAGCACGCTGCAACCAAAATTGCAGGCTCAACCTATGTGCAGACTGACTGACCGTCTTTTGAATGACAGTACGGTACTGCACGTCCGTAGATGGTGAAAAAGACTATATTTTTTGGGCTTAAGCTCCCACAACTAAGTGTGGAGTAACGTCCCCCATTGATAGGGTGTAGACTGAGGTGCGGTCTGTAGATGGCAGCTCGTCGATCGACACTGCCAAGGTAGTGTTTGGGTCCTCTTTAAGGACCCCTTAGGTGGTCCCTGGGGAGTTGTGCCCGTACGTTTAAAACCTAAATACGATCATTAATATATTAAGGACCTTCCCTATCCATTTGGGAATCAAACAACATGTAAAACATACCAAGGCCCACCAGAACACTAGCACGTCTAAGGACTAGCTTTCGAACGTCTTAGATGTTCTTGGACGTTTGTCCTCCAAACAACTTTAAATAAAGTATACATATTGTAAAAAACTTAATTAACATGTTATTAACCTTATTTAGGGACATGTGAGGCTATAGATACCTTAATGCATTTTGAGGGACCTTAAAATATCCCCCACTTGGAAACATTCGTTCTCGAATGACACTTGGGATATTTCAAACACATACAAAGAGTCAATGACCCATAGATCAGCTCAAAACATTCTACATATCATCACATAGCATTCAATACACCAAACTTATAAAGAACACCAACTTCATACCATCATGCACTTAAGTCGAAACAAACAAGTAAAACCTTTATTCACTCACTCCTTAATGCATCAAAGTATATAGGTAATTCTCATGTTCATAGGAGGAACATCGTTCTCCTAATCATGACATGGTATTTACATCTTATTTCTTTAAGAGCTCAACATGCAACAACCTTTAAGTCACACATAGGCAGATTCAACATCACTAAAGAAGCAAACAAGTAACTCACACTAAATGCACATAGATCATGAGTAATGTAGACCAACAAGGATCTTTATCATTTAGTCATAGTACCATTAAGGCCATACTTAACATTACCATGTTTTGTTATGTTTAATGAGGAATTTCCTTATCCTAAGCATACACAGATGTTATTATGAGTTCATACACAAGCAATGCACAAAGGTCAATTCATTTTAAAGAGACTTTCCCACTTTTAACCAAGGCGTGCTCATACTATCTTCCTAATGAATTCAACTTGGTAATTCACATCAACACATAACAATAATAGGAAGTCATTTCACATAAATTTCAAGTTTTAGCATGACATTAATTTTCATAACATGCACCAATCTGGGGAATTCTTGCAATTATAGGCACACAGGAAGAAGATTGTCTAGACATACTATCACCTCTCAAGAATGAGCCTACATTAATACTTCTCAAGTCATAAAGGTCACATATTTTTAAGAGACTCAAATTCTCATTGTTATCTAAAAATCCAAACTCAATAGTGTCATTAAGCATGCTTTTTGCATTATCTCATGGAAACTAATGCACAATTATCATATCAAGATGCACAAGCAACATGAGAAAACACGAATTTGATCAAAAATCCATTTGCATGAAACTAAGAATCTTCAAAACATGTACAACATAGGGTCAATTTAGATACACATAACATATGGAGAACATGCAACTTATACTTATATGCAAGATTTCCATCATGAACAAGCTACTAGGAACTACAACCTTACTACACACATCATCATCCCCACTTAGGATGAATCATTTTAGAGGGATTTATCTCAACCTTCAAGAGGTAACACCCGTGAACCATCATTCTTCAAAGTCTAACACCTAAAGGAAACTCATGACAATCAAGTTAGGTCATGCTACCCAACCACATAAGGCTTTAATTACACCATGAATACCAATGGTCATGAAAACATTAGGGGAATCAATAGAGGAAACTTTGCCATAAAGATCTGTTTCTTTTCTTTTAACACTAGGAAAGGTAACTTCTAGGTCATTTCAACCCACATCATCATCTTTGGAGGAAAAGTCTAACCAACCACACCTAGGTACAACCTAAGCACTTCCTCAAATGGTCAATCTTAAAAGTTACTAACCACCTCAAAGTAAGTCAACATCAGTCCTCTTCTTCTCTTTATGATTTTAAGGGATAAATACTACCCTCTAAGTCAACCTTAGGCCCAAAACATAATTTCAACCTTTGAAACAAAACCTTTTCTTCCCCTTTTCCCCACTCTCAAAATAGGTTCATGAGGAAAACTAGCCACCTAGTCATAAGGGTTCTCCCATTAACTAGCATACTCCACAATCACCTGACAAGGTAATCACACAACCTTCACTTTTAGGATCAAGCCTACACAAAAGACTCCAATCCACACAAGGCAACTATAAGGAATCACACACATAAAAGGGCAACATTTGAACCATTATACATATATAAAGGCAATATGCATCTTTAGCTATTTATCACATTCCATCAAAGCATTTCAAGCCTAAACCATAGCATTACATAATCATTATATCAAATCCTGTAGCAATCTATAATTCCAAGGGAACTCCATTCAACTATAACAACCATTAGCAAGTTATAACCATATCATGACATAAATTCTCACATAACATATCATTTCACATAAATCACATATATAGCCATAAATGGCATCACATCAACATATTTTCAAAATTCACCTTCACACATACTCATCAAGCCATAAAACAAAGATAAGCATCAAATTCACCTTTTTTTTCCCTCAAGCATAGATATACCATCTAATCCAATCAATCACATCTAACACTTCTTTTGGATCATTGTTGCCCATTGTTTCATAATGTATTGTATTGTATTGTACTCTATTGTACTGTATTGTATGATAGATACAATGTTTGGTTAGACTGTATTGCTTGTTATTATCTAATAACATTTTAATTGATTGGTTTGATCGTATCATATTGTATTGTAATTTATAAATTTACTAAAATATCCATAATTATTCTAGGGTACGAAGTTTGATTAGATTTAAATAATTAAGATAAGGGTAAAATAATATTTTGATATATTATGTAAATATATAATTAGAAAAAGAAATTAAGTAAACACAACAAATTGGTTGTTCCATAAAAAAGGGTTTTCATTGTTACGTAACAATGAAATTTAACAATACAATATAATATATTTTAAGGAACAATCAAAACAAACATTGTAGGTATAGTAAGGATACAATACAATACAATGGATAACAATGATTCAAACATAGTGTAAAAGATCACCGGACAAGAAAACACAAGACATGAAGATCATATAGAATTAAGTTATATGGCAGACACAAGAGTAGTGAAAAAAGTGAAACTCTGTAGTCCAATGGCCTCTTGCTCATAGATGTGTCGCGACTCACCACCGATGAACAAGACTCTACTAGACGTGGCAATATGAGACTTTTGGACCCTAAAACCACTTTTATAACCTCTAGCTCTTATACCATGTTTTTCACAACCCTTATAAACATATAACATTAATTTAACTATTCCATAACTTCAAATAAGAACTTTGACATAAGCAATCCTTGAATCTTAAGGACTCTTTTTTCTTGAGCTTGGGAAACATCGATCAAGTCCTTCACTTTAGAGACATCCTTTAAGCATCCATAGCGTACACTTTGTGTAAAAAGGTGAAGAAGAATGGTGTTAGTACAAGGATGCACTTAGTATGACAATCATGCAAAAACATGCATTTAAAGAGGACATTCTCTTAGAAAATCATGAATCATGCCTTTTAATAAAACTTCATAAAACCTTGATACAATAAGTTATAGCTCAAATACATCACATAGGCATGGACACTATTCATAACATCACACCATGTCACCTTTATTGCATTTAAAGAACATCAATTATATTCATGTCATTGCCTTCCTTTACCTTAATTCATTAACCCCTAAGTAACCCTCAAGTAGCATTTGGTGGAATGCGTGAATAGTGTCCCATTACACCATCCACACTCAAGTATCACCTTAAGGTAATCAAGGTGAACATGCACATAACTTTCATTTACATCAAACACATATACATATACATAGAGGCATATCATATAACGACAGTAAAAGCTTCACATATAACTCAACATAATGTATGAACCTCATATAAGACTCATTCCAAGACAACATGCAAGACAAGACTTCCAACATAATCATAGTAAGGAAATAGTAAACATATACATACTTGGGATTCATTTCATAAAGACGTCATAATTCCTTACTCATAATTCCAATCTAAGACTACTAGTGCAATGTACATTGGAAGTCCCACAACGTCACACACACTTAGTAAATTCACAAAGAGACCATAAGCATCATCATTTACTCTATACATAAACATTATAACTATAGTCAGCTACATGCATAAGTAGAACCTTCATCATATAGCAAGTAAGACCAAAATCATGCATATTCAAGGTAAGACCTTTATCATATAGTTAATAAGACCAACATCATGCATCTAAAGTAAGACCTCATCATATAGACACAATAGGACTCATACTATGCATATTATCATAAAAGTAAGTCAATACCATAATATCATGCATAAAGGACATATACATATACATATACATATGAACACCTTCCTAGAACTCCTTTTAAGACATACTTGTGAAATGCGTAGGTAAAGTCCCAGACTCACCTACATTAAGCAACTTCCCTAAGGTTATCCTAGTTAGGGTTAATTACGTTACTTCCATTGTTCATGTTACTTTAATGAAATCCTAGCCTTAAATGACAATAAAACCATGTGAGCTAAACATGAAATCCGGTGTTATGGAACCCCACACCGAAAAGTGGTGCTCTACTTTCAAAGGTTGAACATTAACATCATTCTAGCATTTTAGGTGGATCCAATTTCTAGGTCCTATGGGGGCAACATACTTAAGGAATTAGGATATGTTTATTGAAACCCTCTTTATGCCCTTAGGCATTACAGTTTCCACCTCATGAGGACATTTGGTGAACAAGCCTTCCTCATTAGGAAGGGGCACCTCTCATTTATCAAGTTCACTCGGTGTTAAGCTAATTTCCCTTTATTGAAAAGCCTTACTAACATTATCTCACAAAAATAGTCTTTAGGAGTATTTACCTCTCATATTTTTAACTCATAGGTCAAATAAAAATTGTCCTTTCATCAACTTAAATCATGTGAGAAAATCTTTCACATCGACATAGCATATTCAAGCATAGTCTAGTTTAGAGTACAATTGAGAAAACCTTTCAAAAGACCCTACTTTACAAGAATATCATACATACTTGATTTATGAATTCATGTGCGTGTACATGTTCATATATGAGGAAACATTTCACACACTACATTTAGACACTACATATATGCATACTTTATCATATCATATACTTTCACGTTCATATCTTAACCAATATTCATATATATTTATATAAGGTAATCACCCTATGAGCTATTCTATCAAGGTAGACATGTGCAATGTATAGGCAAAGTCCCATACCCTTACCTATACTAGTTCACCTATCAAGTCATCCTAGTTGAGATACAATATCATACTTTCATGGATTATAGACTTTACATGCATAGTAGTATACATTAGTGCATATGAGAATTCCTTTCATTAGACACCATGAATGTATGCTACTTATAGACATGCATGAATTGTTTGTACATTGGACAACATGATCACATAATGGATATGAACATATACTTGAGGCTTCCACCCTCTTAAGACCACAATACATATTCATGCATAGAACACACACCACATCATAGCATAGGGGAGAAGACGCCTTTATTATTGCATCCAAGACTCCTAAAATTGGCTAAGATTAAACATTCATATAGGGGTATACAGGTAGGGGGTCATTCACCATAAGCACTTCATCATTGGAAGCACAAAGACCATACCATACCCTAACAACTCCTTTTAGATGTAGAAGACACCATCAACACCTAGCACATAATACTTGATTGAAAGACTAGGCAAATAATTCACTTTGTATGATCATCATAACCATACTTAACAATTCAAAAGCTTTCCTTAAAGTCCATGTTCAACACATATAGAGAACGATAAGAAAGTTAACACCGCCACCATAAGTGGACCATACCATACAATGCCATTCAAGGCTAATTCAACTATCGATTCTTTAGAAAAGTAGAAGAAGTAGGGAAATATTAGCAATTCTCTATGCCTTGATCATAATTGATCAATTCCCATAATTCATCAACAATTCACACACAAAACAGTAGCTAAAGGTACAATAAAATATATGTAATCAATAATTAATCATCATTGGTTCAAGATCACATTACTAACATTATAGTCTAAATTGAGAAATTGGGAGAAACATGGGTTCATCATGAAATTGGTTTGAAATCAAAATTATAAACATTAGATAATCATCCAATTCATCATAATTACGCTTTTGAAATTATTTTGAGAAATAACCCATCGCTAGAAAAGATGGACAATTTGATCATGAAATCTCTTTGAAAACATTGGAAGGAACTCCATAGATGAATGAACTATTAAGGATGAAGTATTACCATACCTCATTAGATGAGAAATCCACAGAAACTTGATGAAGAATCCACGGAAATCCAATCTGCGAGCTATTCTTGAGCTTCATATATAATGGACGTTTCTAGAGATAATTTGTTTTGAGAGGGAAAGTCTAATTTTGAAGTATGACTTAGAATTGGGATTTTGATCTTTTGAAATAACTTAAGATATCCTAAAATAGATAAAGTAACTAACTAGGGTCTATTTAGGATGTGGGGTTACTTTCCCATTTACCCCTTAAGTAGACAACACACTGCAACCAAAATCGCAGGCTCAACCTATATGCAGGCTGACAGACCGTCGTTTGAACGCAGCACGTCCGTAGATGGTGAGATAGACTGCATTTTGGAGTCTTAAGCTCCCAAAACTAAATGTGGAGCAACGGCCCCCATTTACGGGGCGTAGACTGGGGTACGTTATGTAGATGGCAGCTCGTCATTTGACATTCCAGGATAGTGTCTAGGCAGTGTTTGGGTCCTCCTCAAAGACCCCTTGATTGGTCCTTAGGGAGTTGTGCCAGGACGTTTTAGAACCTAAATACGATAATGAACATAATAAGGATCTTCCCTATCAATTTTAGTATCAAATAACATGTAAAACATACCAAGGCACACTAGAACACACTAGCACGTCTAAGGACTAACTTTCGAACGTCTCGGACGTTCTTGGATGTTTGACCTCGAAATAACTTCAAATCAAGTATACACACTGTAAAACACTTAATTACCACGTTATTAGACGTTTTTAGGCACATGTGAGTCTATAGATACCTTAATTTATTTTGAGGGACCTTACAATTGCCTCATGAAGTAACTCTCGAACAACCCAACTTAAAATCAATGCACCCGAAGGTCTACCCTTCTTCTATTTTTCAAAAAGATCCTACAAAATCTTTTCCATTGGTATACAACTAATTCCACTTGCTCAACATCAACAACATACATCCCCTCAAATACCTTCCGCAACTCTTCCATAAAATTTTTCGGATCCTCATTGACACTTGAACTAGTGAAGTTTGCAGGATTCATCCTTAAGAACTCATGAATCCTTGAAGCATTAGCCACTCCCTATCATTTATCTCTTTTTTAGCCAAACTTTATTGGTCACAACTTGGCTCAACATCTTGATAGCTTCACAGAACTCAACATTGGTGACCTCTGTTTGGGGTTGCGATTCTGGTGCATTAGGTACTCCTTGCTCCTCGACATTCCTCCTAGCAAAACGACCTTTGTCAACACTTTATACAAGCATGATCTTAAATATACGCACAAGCATAGATTGGAAGAAACTTTTTAAAGATAAACTATATCTCACAAAAAGAGTATGAAAGAAGTGAGATAGTTTCTAAATATCGCTGTCTCCTAATTATATATGTGGCGCATTTCACAGTGATAACTACGAACACAACTTCATAGACTTCTTTTGAATTTTGAACTCTTTACTCTGATACCAAGTTTATCACGTCTCGAGCCTACACCGTTGTACGACCCAAAACCGGGGCCGCGACTGGCACCCACAATTTCCCTCCTATGTGAGCGAACCAACCAATCTAACCCTTATCATTTTAACATATATCAACAGAAAATAATGCGGAAGACTTAAACTCATTAAATAAAACAAATCAACATCTATTAATTCCCCAAAATCTGGAAGTCATCATCACAAGAAC